>NW_022196896.1:43650529-43666643 GCF_008632895.1 Mastomys coucha
CCAGGTTCTGGCTATTATAACTAAGGCTGCTATGAACATGGTGGAGCATGTGTCCTTATTACATGTTGGAGCAAAGATCTCAGAAGATGGAAAGATCTCCCATGCTCATGGATTAGCAGGATTAATATAGTAAAAATGGCCATCTTACCGAAGGCAATCTACAGATTCAATGCAATCCCCATCAAAATTCCAACTCAATTCTTTACAGAGTTAGAAAAAGCAATTTGCAGATTCATCTGGAACAACAAAAGATCCCCGATAGCCAAAATTATTCTCAATAATAAAGGAACCTCTGGTGGAATCACAATCCTGGACCTTAAGCTGTACTACAGAGCAATTGTGATAAAAACTGCATGGTATTGGTACAGTGACAGGCAGGTAGATCAATGGAACAGAATTGAAAACCCAGAAATGAACCCACACACCTATGGTCACTTAATCTTTGACAAAGGAGCTAAAACCATCCAGTGGAAAAAAAGACAGCATTTTCAACAGATGGTGCTGGGAGTAAATCTTAAGTCCAGTAGAAAAGTGTTTGGTTTCTCCGATAACTGGCCACTAGTTTCCTAGTATGACTTGCAGGTTTGTCACTATAGTAGCTCCCAGGTAGTGTATATAGTACCTTCCAGTGGTAAGAATGCTAGTCATTAAGGATGAATCTTCTAGTTGGGCACCAGCAAGATGTCTCAATGACTTAAGTATATGTTATCTTTAACAACAGGGTCTTATCATCAGGTTGTGGAGGGCATCCAATGGCGTTGGCAATAGCCTGTAGTATTGGGAGGGGTTTCTATGGTAATCTCTGGTCAGTGAGTCAACCAAAACAAAACAAAGCAAAGCAAAGCAAAACAAAACAAAACCAACAAACCAACCAACCAAACAAACAAAAAGTAATCCATTCCTAGTACCCAGGGGTTTAATTGACAGTGTGTGATGAGGCATTGTCTTCCCCATTATATGGCACTTCCATTAAATTTCTTTTCTATGTGGATGTATTTAAGAAAGCTGCTGTACTGATATGTGTTGATGTGGCCTTAAAAGCCATAGTGGTAGCTATCCCTCCCCATAGTCCTGTTACTTTGTCCTCCCTCTTCCTCCCCACTTATTCTTCCTATTAAACTTTCTCATTCATCCTTTTATAATGCTGAATTCACTTCCCCTCCTACATACACCCACTCCCCTACTACTACCTAATATCTTTGGACATTATGAATGAAACATGGACATCTCAAGCTTAGCATAGGCATTAAGAACAATGACTATTAAATGGGATCTTCTGAAGCTAAAAAGCACTCTGTCAAACAAAGGAGGCCATATGAGCAAAGAAGAAGTTTATAGAACAGGAAAAATATTTACCAATTATACATCTATGCACACACATAGGCACATGTGTTTATGTATACATATGTGTGTATGTATGTATGTATGTATGTATGTATGTATAACAGGGATGTAGTATTTAGAATAGACAAAGGACAAAGACCTTAAGAACTGAACCATGAAAACAAACAACCCAATTTAAAAATGGTGTTTAGAACAAAACAGAGTTCTCACACAATGAAAAGCAAATGGCTAAGAAACATTTTTAAAAATGTTCAATGTCCTTAGCCTTCAGGAAATACAAATGCAAACTTCTTAGAACTTTTATCTTACTTACCCCAGCCAAATGGCTAAGATCAATAAAACAAATGCCTGCAGATGCTGGTAAGGATGTGGGGAAAGGGTAGCATTAATTTGTTGCTGATGGAGGATTAAGCAGTCCAGACACTACGGAAATCAGTGTGGACCTTCCTCAAATGCTGCAAACAATCCTCCATGAGACCCAGGTGTACTACTCAGGGCACATACACAGGACACTCTAACTCACTCCAGAGGCACATCCTCACCCATGCTCATTGCTATTTTATTCATACATGCTTCAGATTAGTAACAACCTAGATGTCATTAACTGAATGGATAATTAAAACGTGGTACAATTACACAATGGAATAGTTTTCCGCTGTTATTAAGAACAAAATGATAAATTTTCAGGTGAGTAGATAGAGTTGTGTAAGGCAGGAAGTCTTCTTCCATAGCCCCCAACATGTGTATGATAGGAGCTCTTCGACCTTGGAATCTCAGCTTTGAAGGAATGTCAACAGTGGGCACATTGGGAAATAGTTTTTAAGTGACTTTGAAATACTTTCTGTTCTTTGTTTGTTTTGTTTGTTTTTGAGACAATCTCACACATCTCGGGTTTGCCTTCAATCTGTTGCATTAAGTAAAGATTACCTTGAGCTCCTGATTTCTCCTGACTCTAACATTCCCAGTGATAGACAATCATCATGTCTGGGTCCACACACATGCATAGGGAGTTATTTTGTGGTCACATAAAGACCAAGTGTGCACATTGGGGCTCAGCCTTGCCTGTGACGGACAGCTGGTGAAGTATGAGTTTCCTAACTGTCTTGGAATGAATATTCATGTGCCGTATGTACACATATGCCATCACGTGCCATATGTACACATATGCCACATTTTGATATTCTCCTACATCATCTTGGAGAAGTCTGCTTGCTGCCTAGGTGCAGGTCTTCTCAACTGGGCATGCCTGGTGCCTTTCAAGAAAGTTCTTCAAGTGCTTGAGGTTCCCAAGTCTCCTTCAGGGCCTTTGTGTGAGGTGTCTGAGGCATTATTTACTTTCTTTCCTCAAATGCTTTCCTTAGGGCACAATGGATTTCCCAGAGGCCACATGACATTCACAAGTGTTGTCACTCTTAGTGTATGCCTAGATATTCTTACAATTTAAATATCAATATACTTTAAACTCTAATAGGGCTCTCAATTGTTTAAATCCTGAGACAAGATGGAGAGAGTTGAGGAGGAGGAGGAGAAGAAGGAGGAGGAGAAGAAGAACCAAAAAGAAGAAATTCTTTAGATAGCCTCTGTTTCAGTCATCATCTCTATCTGCTATGGCTACATATAAAATAAATAAGTTTAAATTATTATAGTGATAGAAGTTAGATGAATAATATTTAAATTTTCTACTTGGTAATATAAAATGGTATGAATCTTTGTGTCCTTTAAAAATGTGCTACTGGTTTATATATAGGCAGTCTGGTGAACTCATCTTGTTACCAGCAAGAATTCAGTATTCAGACAGAGGAACACATGTGTGTCTATGTGGATAGTTATCAACTTAAGAGTCTTCAATGATGATCCTATCAGCTACATCTGTGAGCTTTGGAACTTGTATGTTGGAGTCCATTGACATCAGCTGATGTCAGGACTCGGTGGGTACGACGGAGGATCGTGAGTCCTCCTGTCTGGAACAATGAATCAATCCACCAGAGACAGTTCCTTATGACACTTCCAAGGGCAAAGCTTCTTGAAGCACAGACACTCTAGCACTCCAACAGCCTCCTGCACAGACACTCTAGCACTCCAACAGCCTCCTGCACAGACACTCTAGCAGCTCCAACAGCCTCCTGCACAGACACTCTTAGCAGCTCCAACAGCCTCCTGCATAGAGGCTTGCAACCTTTGTGACACATTCAGGGGGCTTGGGGTCACTGGTGTAGTTCAAGCTGTTTCCAAAGGAGTGTGCTCAACTGTTGCATAGAGTACCACAAGCAGCTGGAGGCAAATGGTTAGCATATGCGGGGTCTGGAGTGTCTCTGCAGCAGCTTTGATTCCTTATTCAGCTTTAGAGGACCTGGCTGGGGAATTTTTGCCTTCTTCTTTGGTAGTTGGGTTGGTTTTGCATGTTACTTTGATTCTCATTGAGTAAGGCCATTTAGACTTCCCTTTCTATCCTACTATCTAGCTTCTAGCTCACCTAGCTTCCAGTATCCTGAAGAGGCACTTTCTTCCAGAGCTAGACTCCAGTCTGTGCTTGTCTGTGCTTGGTGGGGAACTTAGCCGATAACACTCCCATTTTAGCAATTCCCCAGTGCTAAGCCATCTTCTCTTTACCTGACCTTTCTCTGGTTTCTTACCCCGAGATCTGGGTGGGCAGTCTACTGCTGGGAAACCCCAAGGCTGGACTCTCTCTCTCTCTCTCTCTCTCTCTCTCTCTCTCTCTCTCTCTCTCTCTCTCTCTCTCTCTCTCTCTCTTCTCTCTCTCTCTCTCTGTCTTTCTCCCTCTCTCTCATTCTCATTCTCTCTCTCTCAATCTTTCTCTCTCTCTCCCTCTCTCTCTCTCTCTCTCTCTCTATCATTCTCTCTCTCTCTTCTCTCCAATCTCCTCTCTGTGACAGAGCACTTCTAGGAATCTCATTGCTTATCTTTTTTAACAAAAATTTTATACTTAATTTAAAAGACAAAACAAACAAGCAAGCAAACAAACAAACAACCTTGCAACCGAAGATAGTATCACGAACAATTTCCTTCCCAAACCAATGGTGCTGGAAACTAGGATTCGTTTGCCCTTTTGATATACCATGGATATTTACCACAATGAGACATCCGCTAACTGAGTAGCCCCAGGTCACTTTGATAGCACTGGAGAGTAATATGGCTTTTTAGCCTTCAAATGTCCTTTTTCACTGGATTGTCAATGTGTACTACTTTTCATTGTGAAAAGAACCACTTTTTCCTCCTCTCCATTACCTCATCCTTTCTTCTCCTCACTGGACTGAGCCTTGAATTCTCGATGAAAGAAGAGGTAATTGAGTCTAGTGAAATTACCATAGGAAAATCTGAGTTAAAATTCTGGTACTGTCTCCTCTTGATTTTCAGCCCCTAGAGTATATTGTTATAGTACGGCACAGTGATGTTGTAAAGATTACAGAGTACTGTTTCTGTTGGCATCAGTCATCTAAGTCAGGGAGAGAGAAATGCTTTCCACACACATTCCACTGTGAGGGCCAAAGGGCTGGGAAGCAATTTTCCCCAAGTGCCAATCAAGCCAACAGCAATACAAATGAGGCAATCGGAAGTGTGCCAACCATTGGTAGGAAGCTGTAATTAACCTAATTTCTTTGGAGGGACTCAGTCCGAGAAGCAGAACCTGTTCTTCCTGCTGTAGTATTGACTTCATTCTGGTGTTGGTTCAAAAGTGGGTAAAACTGTCGCATGCAGCCAGCAGCGAGCGAACAGAGAGCAGGCTTTAGATCCATACAGGAATCAGCTTTTCATTCACTGCCTGGCAAAGCAGGGCCAGTGCTTTTCAGGGCATAGTCACTTTGATCCTTCTAGAGCTTGTTATGCTCCCATGGAAGAACTGTCCAAGCAGTGACAGAAGTCCACAGGGATAGGGTTGGTGCCTGTATACCAGTAACCCAGACCCCTCCCACCAGGTGACAGTATCATTCCCTCTCTGAAGTAGTGACAAAAAAAATCTCCAGACACTGCCTAATCCGCCTGAGATGTTGACAAACCATTCATCCAGAGTCACGTAGTGTGAGCATTAGAAGACTGTTTATCTCACATCGTTCTGTCTCTTCAGTGTCACAGCTGCATGGAGACAGCACTGGATGCCAGCCAGCTGCCCAGTAAGAAGCAGTTGTACTTCAGTCTTTCAGGTCTTTCAGGCTTTCTCTTAAGTTAGAAGAACGTTCCCATGTGGCAACAGAGCATCTTTGACACCTCTAAACATTTGCACAGTAACAGATGCTCCAGGAAGTGAGGTGTCCATGTCAAACCCTTCCACAACCAGCATTTAGCTCTTATTTAGTGACACTGTTTCATTTTCATGACATCTATTTTAAGGAAATGACATCAACTCTCTACTTGACTGACATGGAGGTTCGTTTTTGGATGAGCACATTCTCTAGTCATGTTAGAAAACACCTGGCCATAGTAGAGCAATCTAAGATGCTTATCTAAGAGAACTATATCATGCTCAAATAAAGGCACATGCTCAGAAACCTGAATATCACCTAGCTCCGGGCCAATAAATCAACCATGACCACCCATGCCAACGAATTCAGTAGTGGAAGGATGAACACCACAACAACGTGCATGACTTTTACAGATGAGATGCTGAGTGAAAAAAGCCAAACAAACAAGCCTTATCCACCATAAGATTCCATCCATCAAAACCAAAAGCAGATGCTGTGGTTGTATTCCATTAGGAATCCAAAGACATTTGCACCCATGTGAATAGTACTTACTGAAGACAGGCAGAGTATTCTGGGGTGCTGGTGAGGCACTGCTTCCTGATATGGTAGAAATAACCACCTGAGATCTCCAGTTGATGAAACTTTGTCAAGCATCTAGTGACAATTCAAGGACCCATGTTTTTGTTTCTATATCTACACAGAGAGACATATACTATACTTTAATTAAATTTTGAAATGAAAATGCTTGTGAAATTGCATGTAGATATAGTAAGCAATAGGAAATAAATAGCTGAGCAAAGAAGTAGCTGGATTTGGGGAAACCTTGGTCCTGTGTCATCACTCCCTGTTATAAATGGAGCCACCTAGAGCTGAAGAGATGAGGAATGGTGGCCCAAACCATCAGGTAGTGGGTGGCTAGCAGCTCTAGAGTTCCACAATAGCTCCCACCTCCAGTCAGAACACCCTGTGTGTCTGATGAAGCAGGCCCTGTGCCAATGCCCCTCCCCCTCCAGTCCCCCAACCTCTGGGATCGCCTCTTCATCTCCACCTGTGCTCTCAGTTACTAGCTAGAGAAACTTGGAGTTGACAAGTCTAAAGTTTAATAAGGCTCAAAGTTTAGTAAGAAGCTTTTCACTTCACTGGGATGAAGATTTATGGAGCGCCCAGTTGTTATGCAGTCGTAAGGAGGGGGAGCCATAAGGAGGGGAGCATTTTGTAGTCGTTTTCCCCTGACTAACTATGCTGTGTTGTAGGAATCCGGCCAGCTCAAATGGAGACCTTGATATTGTGGGATTTTCAATGTGTGTGTTTCACAAAGCAATTCAATATTAGTGTTAGAAATCAAACAGATGGCACACTAAATGACTGCTCAACACATCCCAAGTGCTGCTAAATCTCTTAACATACTAAATATGGGTAAGAATAATATTGATCTTAGGTCTATATTACACTGAGCTTTGACTTTAGAGAGTGAATTTTTTAAGCCTCATTGGTATGTGTGTACATGCTATTTTTAATTTCCTAGATGACAATTCTGCCCAGAGCAAAAGTAATCAGTATAATGTCCGTGTTTTTGGTGACAATGAAAGCCTCCTATTTTTATTCATGTGAGACAGTTACATTGTTCTGAATTACCAAGGGAAACTGCTCTGAAGAGACAGATGCACAAAGATGCAATACTTATACATTTACAAGTTGTTGGGTTCCTAATGGCGGTAGAGAAAGTCCCTGGAGCTGCAAGTTGCCATGCCATTCTGTAGCCCTTCATCAGACCTTCTCAAACATCAGCTCACACACAAAAGACACAGTTGCTCAAAAGACTGTGTACCTCCGGTCTGGGAACTGTATCTTCCGGATGCGCCGCTGCTGTATCCACTCCTGTCAAGAAGGAAGTCTTTGAATTCTTTCAGCTCACAGCCTGAGTTGACCTTCACAGCGACCTTGAGAGACAGATCACCTCTGCTATTCAACACTTGTAGATTCATCTCTACAGTTCTGGCTTCCCACATATGGTCCAGGCACCACTTGTTGGAGCCCTCCCAACAAGGCCAAGGTGATTGAGCTATTTTTGCAGATGAATTGGTTTGTGGTCAATATTGTCTGTTGGGAGTTACTGATCGTAAGAGGCTACTTACATATCTATTAGAAAATGCATGCAAACTGTAAGTAGAAATCAATATATTTGACACCATGTAACAACTTCAAATTTGTTAAAGGAAAAAAGTAGAAATTAAACTCTTCTGTTTTCTTAACAAAATTGAGACAAATCTAGGATTTGGAGATTGGCCTCAAATGGTTCCCTGTAATGGAAATTGGAAATGAAAGAAACAGAAGGAAACAACCTAAAGGCCATGAAAACCAACTTTGATTTAAATAAAGCCTTTGGAAAGAGTACTTTCTTTTATTGGGTTTCCATTTTTTTTTTTAAATCTCCTTTGGAGGCTAGAGATTAAGTGCACTTGCTGGTTTTGTAGAAAACCGAAGGTGAATTCCTAGCACCTCTACTGGGCAACTTATAACTGCCTGTAAGTCCAGCTTCTGTCACTCCAGCACTCCCTTTAGTTTTCTGAAGGTACTGCACCCCATGCACAGACCCCCCCCACACACACATATGTGTATAGTATATATAATTAAAGTTTAAAATCCTTTCTTACTTATGCTGTTGGAGAAATTGTACAAAGACTACTAAAAGAAAAAATCAATCTCATTTATAGGAGCTGACTGAGATAGCATCCTTCTGATGTGGCTTCAGACCATAGCTCTCAAGAGAGGTATTTGGGATGCTGTGGGCTGCAGTCTGAGTCTGGTCCCTGGACTGAAACAGGGCAGATTCTCTGGGAACTGTAATATCACTCTCAAAGTCCATATTTCATTCCATATATTTATGTAACTCTGTGTTTGGGGGCTTCTGTAAACAGTAGGTGTTTGGAATATTAAGTGTGTGTATTTTTCTTTAGGCAAAAAGTTTACATAATATAAAATGAGCCATGGTAAAACTCAGTGATGTTTTAAAAGCATATTTTAAGTGCAACCTTCATTTCTTTCTAGTTCTGAAACATGGTCACTTTCCAAAGGAAAGCCATGTCTAAGAGCAGTCACTTCCCACCATCCCTTTAGGCCAGACCACCCTCCAAATCCATTTGTGTTTATGGATTTACTTGATCTATGTATTTCAAAATAGTGCTATCTTTTTGTGCCACGTTCTTTAATTTAGTGTAATATGCACCATGCTTTATATAAAGTACAGCTGTTAGTCCAGACTGGGGAGGACACACACTAACCTGAAGCGGCCTCTCCCCTCAACGGCTGCTGTACAAGGACTGACAGGCACCCTGCAGAGACTCTGGGAGCCTCCAATCCTTACTAAAAGATTGAACAAGCTTCAGAGTAACCAGACCCTATGAAACTGATGGGAACCTGGGTTGTTGTTGTTGCTACTATTGCTACTATTGCTGGTTGTTAATGTTGATGTTGTTGCCGTCATTGCCACATATGAAAGTAGGTGTAAGTGCAGAGGTTGGACAACTTCAACAGTCTGTTTTCTCCTCCCACAATGAGTCTGGCACTACTGGTTAACCGTGTGGCCTAAGATCTGGCTACCCACTCTGCAACCTGTTAGAGGAGGCCTTCACCTCATAGGCCTGAACCTTTTTAAAACTCCCTTCCTCATTGCCTATCTATTCACTTAAGAATTCCCCTAATAAATATCTTACCCAGAAGAACAGTCTCCCTCAGTGCTTTATATGGTCTGTCCCTCTATGGAGCCTTCATACCATTGCTGAAAGTTCTCCCTGTATTCTTCCTCCCATCATTGGCCAGCACTTTTGGAGCAGGAAACATAGCAAGCATTTCAGGTGACACTTTGTCCTCTAGAAGCCAGAGTATGTTATGTTCTGAGTCAGCAGTTGAGAGGAAGCGGATCTGTGCCTAGGCCTTGAGGAATGGCAACAAAGTGGCTGGAGTCACAGAGAAGTATGTATAAGCTTGAGTGAACTTAAGTCAGGGTACCATACTCAAACAACCAGCAGAGGTCCTGGCAAGAGTTTGACTGTTGTTGGACTCCTAACACAGTGCTCCAGGGCAGAAGTGTGGAGGGGCTTTGAAAATCCAGCCTAGGGTCATGTCCTGTGTTATCACATGCTTAGAAAAAGTAGTCAAGAGGTTAATGAGGTAAGCACTTGGGAGATGAAAGAAAAATGTCAGAGTTCAAAGCCTTGGCTAAATGGTAAGTCAAGGGCAGCCTGGGCTCCTTTCAACTCTGTCTCCAAAAGCCAAATAAATAAATACATAAAGAGAAGTTAGTGATGTGCATAAGCACCACTCACAGGAAAAGCTCAGCAGGAGGTGTGGCACCTCACACTTGGCCTGGCTTCCAGGCACTCTGGTTCTGCTGGACTAGGGTCAGGGATTCTATTTGGTTTTCCCTGCATTCCCCAAACATGTGCCATCTTGTTACCATACCTTTCCACAAGTGAGTCAGATGTGCTGCCTTTTGGAACATCAGATGTCTGTTCCCATGGCAACCAGAGCCCACTGCAACAAAGAATAAAAGACCTAGCACTACTCCCAGACGGGCAGAGGACTGCTGGCCCTCATCTGTGGGCAGAGGACTGCTGGCCCTCAGCAGCTCTTCAAAGGCTGTGGCCTTCTCAAGGGCGGGGATTGTACCTCCCTCCTCTGAAGCCGTCTTCATGCAGTGTGCATTAAGCCAGCTTCCCACGAAAGGCCTCCTAGGCACAACTGTAGCTAGAATGACAATGATGTTAAGTGGTAGACTCACACACAAGACCCTTTTGTGGACTTTCAAAATAGAGCCAGATGTGCACTGCTGCTTTCACGGAGTCTAAATGAGCTTTCAGGTAAATCAGATCTATGCATGCTTATAAAATTGCATGGTTCATTTCAGTGAAATCTGCACCAATGCAGAACAAGATCTTCAAGGTGCAACTTTAAAACATTGAAAGGAGGATTTACCTGGGAATATTCCCAATTGATCCAGAATAGTATTTAGATAGAATAACTGCCGGAACTCACCAGTTTCAGAATATTTGTCCTTGGAACAAGGAAACAGAGTTAGTATTAAATGAGAAGAGACTGTTTTGTTTTTTAAAGTTGTTTCTCTACTGCTGTAAATAAAATCCACCTCACCTGGACAGGCCTTGGTGTTACCCATTCCTGGTTTTGGGATGGCATTAAAAAATTCACCAGTTTGTAAGACTTGTTCTCTCATGAGTTAGAAAGTTTAGAACAGAATTTCTCTGGGGAAAATTTCTTCCAGGGAAGAGGAAAGCTTAAAAATAAATTTGAACAAACCTAGCATCCAGGAGTTCTTTTAAAGAAAACACAGGGACCCACATGTGAAACCCACTTGAAGATCTCCAGGTTTAAAGAGGTTGGAAGAGAGCTGCACTTCTGGTCATTCCTTCACTGCTGTTTGAGGAGCCTCAGTACTGTGAAAGCTCCCATGAGCTGTGTTGTTTCATGCCAAATAAAACAAAAAAGAATAGATTGCAAAGGAATTCCTTATAGTGCTATGTCATCAAGAATCACGTTAAAAGTTCAAGTCGGGGAAATGAGAGCCGAAGCAGATAACACAAGTTGCACATCAGCAGCTCTCTGGCCTTTACGTTGTGGCTGGAGCTGTGGAGTCTTGGTTAATTTTCCTGGCTACAGGATGAGTGTGTAGTGACCCATCACCTGGTCTCTTCTGGACCACCTTGGAGTGATGAGGCCTGGGAATTTACAGAAAAGAGGGGGAGGCAGTGAGGTTCAGAACAGGAATGGAGTTACAGCTAGCTGATCCAAGTTCTATCTGCTGATACACAGATCTCTAACAAAGAGTTACCATGGGAAGCTTGTGAGGTCCCTGCAACTTCATTTCCAGTTTCTAAAGATATTTGAGTATTTCAATTGAGGTTACCCTTTAACAATTTCAAAAAACCCTGTGAAGGGTGGTCAATAAAGACACTTGTAAGAGAACTCATTTCTTCCAAGTATGTGTCCGTGTGCCTATAGTAAACAACTTTAACTTCACTCAAAGAAATTGCACACTTGCTGCAAACAGGACAGTTGAAGACAGCTGTCAACAGTCTAAAGGTACATGAGATCTTGGTCAGGTCAATGCATAACCAACATTCAGGACTTACTGTCTAAAATCAGCCTTGCTTATTCACTTAGAAATGAAGTTTTCAAATTTGTCTTGTTTTGCTAATGATTCATCAATATTGCCAATGAGCTCCTGAGGTAGATTCCTATTTGAAAGTAATGGCTTCTGTTTTTAGATGAATTGTTTAAATGAGACTTCTGTGAGTATAGGATGTTCATACCAAAGCTACCTACTGTGTCTTGGGAGAGACCTAGTACACATTTAGACACCATAGTTCTGGAAAAACCTCCAATATAGCTGCCAAATATGTTCTCCCCTCATAATATTTAAACATATTTCATAGAAATCTAATCCATATGTTTCTGACCCATTTATATTTGAATCATAAACTTGTTCTTTTTAAAAATGGATTGAAAGTCCAGCAGCTCCTTGTCACTTACAAAGTACATATTTTTACAATGTACCCACTTAAAAACAGAAAAAAGTCTGCTTTAAATGAACCCACACAGAAAACAGGTACATTTCTAGTACATGGTCGCTGTTGTGAACAGAGACTCAGTTTGGCAAAGGGCACTTCTTACATGTTAGCTGTTTGTAATGTTAACATTAGAAGTGTGCCAACCACTCATTCTTTCCCTATATGATTATTAACTTTACTGCCATTGTGGTCCTGTTAATTCATTCCATATATTCAGTATACTCTGGAGACTTCTGTTTTTTAAGTATTATTAAGCTTAGGCCATACGGGGCTTGCGAAGTGTGGTATGCGACAATTTTGCTTTTTTTGGAATATGAATACATTTTGAGCAAGTAATTTCTCCACAAGCATCTACCCTCGTGTGATCCTTGTCCAGTTCTGAGTTCTTTGACTTTATTTTAGAAACAAACAAAATTTCAGACAGCACACTCATTCTAAAAAGACCTTCAAGGGGACCAGTACACAGTAATGAAGTCTTTGCACTTAAGGTAACCTGAATAGGACTCAGAACTCCATGAGCCTTGGACATAGAAAAGCTCGAAAGGTTAGAACCTCATCAACAGAAGCATACATCTCTGTATACTAGCCAAAAACTTGAGGGTTTTTTGTTTGTTTGTTTGTTTTGCTTTGCTTTTAAGAAATATTAGTTTTCATTTTCATTTTCTCCAGAAGTTCCTCTTGTTTACTGAATTTCAGCAATGGCCATGGATATGCTTCGATTTCTCACTAAACCTACTCTTACTGATGGCTTCTATGTAATGCAGCCACAGTGATGTGAAATTGTCTTTGCTGTAAGGCACCAGGCAGTTCACTTCAAGATGAGGTTTTAACCACCGTATCTTTGTCTTATCTTATCATACTCTTGATGTAGTACCACGGTCCAGTTTGTAAATCTTAAGAAGTAAAATGTATCCAAGAGTCTTTAGAAGATTAATTACTGTTGGCCCCATGAGTTATTTTATGATCTCTATATTATCTGACAAGCAATCTTCCAGTGCATACTTAGTACAGGGTATAATTTACACATGGCAAGAATACACAGACTCCATTAAGCTGTTTAACTCAATATTTTAAAAATAATTTTTCTCATCAAAAAGAATCCATAAACCTTTGCAACGTTCACAAGAGTTTATTTGTGTTCAGAAGGGTATTAGAGGTCAAATGAAATAGCTGAGCTTGTGTCTACACGATAGACTCATTATAACTTTCTTACTTGTGACTCTTCAGCAATTCAAGGCAAACTAAATGACACAGTCACAAAAGCGGTTGATGTAGGTGGCTTCACCTCTGAAGTCTCATCTATGCATTTGACAGATGCCATCTGTTCTAACCTTTGAGTCTGCCTTTGCAAAGAGACCATGAGGAGGAGACACACGTGTGACTGAGGAGCAGCATTTCAGGCAGTCTTCCCTGTCAGCCTCCATGAAACAAGGCAGCACTCGAGGATGGCATGAGCCCACAGGAACAGAATACAGGATGACTGAGGCCAAAGATCTGAGCATGACAGTGAGATGTTGCTTTTGTAGTAAATGCCATTATGGTTCAAGTTTGCATAAAATCAGTGTGGCTAGCAAATCATCCCACTGAAGTAAAAGAAATAGCCTGGGATTGTAAAGAAGGACAGTGGACAGTGGGGAGAAAGGGCAGGCTGAGAAAGGGTAGGCAAGTTCCCTGAAGGGAACTCGGAACTTCTAAGAACAGAGGTGTGGGGCTAACGGACCTGAAGTCTGTGGGTGCTTAACAGTTGATTCCACAAGGTTGCTACCTTTGCCATGACATCCTGCCAACTCTTTTTTTTTCATTTCTTGAAATTTTATTTATAGGATATTCTTTTAGGATATTTTAAAATTATCCTATATAATGGGATATATAATAAAGATAGTATCTTTATAATATTCATAGAATTTTTTATTTCTTGGTATGATGTCAAACTATTATTTAATTTCCCATTTACCTCAGTATGGCAAGTATTATCAGATATCAACTTAAGGACCTTTAAAATTTTAATGCTATTGTATTTATTAATATTAGAATGAAGTCATTACAAATGATTCAGTATTTATAATCTGCTGAAAAACTCTGTACAGTCTTGGTTACCCAATAAAACCTACCAGGCTACCAGGGCCTTATGAGGTTAAATGATGGTACAACTCTCTAAGGGAGCCAATTACTTCAGCATTTGCCATCCAGAGTTTTAAATCTGAAGAGCGACCAAAATCAAGTCTTCGTTTTTATAACTATCCAAATGTGTCCACCACTAGCTTCCCCAAAAGCAGCACGCTATAAATAACACACTGTATCTGCTCATTGGTACGTACTGCTGGGATGTCTCCTTGGGCTTAATTACAGATAATAATGGACTTCTCCTGTCAAGTGTAGTGTGTCAGCCATTTCAGCTTTCGTGGGAGCGTGCTGTACTTGTGGCTGATGGCGGAGGAGAACTTGAAGCCTTGGACTGTTATGTTAAGCTGCATCCCTCCTTTTGAATGGTATCAGCATCAGCACTATCCTCTTTGTTGTCAGGCTCCATAATTGTAATTTCTGGTACTTTGGCAATCTTTGAATACACCACATCAGAGTTTCTGTCGTCCTCGCCAGGAGACTGTCCCTTTCCCCTTCAGCCATGTTCAAATGGTTCTTCCGTAGCACGTGTTAGCCAGTTCTCTTGAGACCCATTTCTGCGCTGTACACGTCCATCGTGATATATGAATCTTGGAGCTGAGCTGACCGTGTGCATTGCTCCTTCATGCTTCAGTCCACAAACAAGGCTCCACTGAGGCTTTCTGTTGTTATGCCAAATATATAGCTGAGCAATGGTGGCATGTGCCTTTTTTTTTTAATTGGATATTTCCTTTATTTACATTTCAAATGGTATCCTCTTTCCTAGTTTCCCTCTTTCCCCTCCTGGAATCACCCTATCATATCCTCCCTCCAGCTACTTTTATGAGGGTATTCCTCCACCCATCCAACCATGCCTAACTCTCCACCCTAGATTCCCCTACACTGGGGCACCTATTGAGAATTCATAGGACCAAGGACCTCTCCTCCCATTGATACATGACAAGGCCATCCTCTGTTACATATGCAGCTAGAACCATGTGTAATGCTTTCTTGATGGCTTTGTCCCTGGAAGTTCTGGGTGGTCTGGTTGGCTGGTATTGTTGTTCTTCTTTTGGGGTTGCAAACCCCTTCACCTCCTTCAGTCCCTTCCCTACCTCCTCTATTGGGGAACCCATGCTCAGTCCAATGATTGGTTGTGAACATCAGCCTCTGTATTTGTAAGGCTCTGGCAGGGCCTCTCAGAAGACAGCCATATCAGGCTCCTTTCAGCATGCACTTCTTGGCATCCACAATAGAATCCCAGCATTCGGGGGCGGGGATGCAGAGGCAAGTTGATCTCTGTGACTTTAAGGACAGCCTAGCCTACAGAGTGAGTTCCAGGACAGCTAGAGCTGTTACACAGAGAAACTGTCTCAAAAACCAAACCAAACCAAAATAAAATTATCTTGCCTATGCTTCTGATTTTTTTAATTAAAATTTTATGTGTGTTTTGCTTGCATGTCTATGCACTACATGCATGCCTGGTGCCAATGGAGGCCAAAAGAGGGCATATGATTACTGGAAATGGAATTAACAGACATGAACTGCTGTGTGGGTGACAAATATCAAATCTGGGTCCCCTGAACAGCAGGCGGTGCTCTTAACTGCTGTGTCATCTCTTCAACATCTTGCCTATGTTTCCATCGTAGCTAAGCTGAGAGTTGATAGTTCTGCTGCACCAAGAAATGAATTGTAGGCATGATTTTTGGATACAAACTTCCTGCTATGGTCAAAGCTATTTGACTTGAGTGAGTGATTTTATTCTCAGCCCACAGAGAACAGGTTACACTCATTTAACAAATAGTATATCCATTAAGAAGGTCTATCCATAAAGTCATTCACCAACGGTTTCAATGAACAATGGTTCTGCTTGGAGGGTGGCACAGA
>NW_022196896.1:43667542-43681343 GCF_008632895.1 Mastomys coucha
GTGAGAAGTCTGGTGTAATTCTGATAGGCCTGCCTTTATACGTTACTTGACCTTTTTCCCTTACTGCTCTTAAAATCCTTTCTTTGTTTCTGACTGGAGCCTGTCCTTCCTGTGATCCTGGTTGTGTCAGAACTCCTCAAAGTCAAGCTGTCTCTGTGATCATGTGATTCTGGGATCCTGTGACCCTGGGCTTGTTAGAGCACCTAGGAGTGGAGCTTCCTCTGTGTGTTGTGGGACTGGCTTCGGAGCTTGCACCCAAGGTCTGCTCAGGACACCAGCCCAGAGAGACCTGAATGAACCCAAGCCACTGGGCTGGCAGAGTTCCTGTGTGCCTAGTCCCACTGGTCCCAGTTACTCCCAGTGTTGGAACAGATGTTGATTCCTCCTCACCTCTGACCCTGGGCATGTCAGAGCACCTGGGAATGGAGCTTCCTCTGGGTGTTGTGAGACTGTCTTTGGAGCTTGTGGCCAATGTCTACTCAGGACACCAGCCCAGAGAGACCGGAAGGAACCCAAGCCACTGGGCTGGTGGAGTTCCTGTGTGCCTGGTCCCGCTGATCCTTGCCTGTGTTTCTTAAATGATTGCCTAAGGCACAAGCCTTTAACCCAGTACTCAGGAGGCAGAGGCAGGCTTTTTGGTGGTTTTACCATAAGAGGAAAAGCCTGCCAACTCTTCACAAGGTTATCTGTTTTCATGCATTCTTACACAGTAATTTAGCCAGCAATAAAGAATCAAGCCTTGTTTTGTATGTAGTACAACCTTGCCCACCAACCATACAAAAGAGAGGAATCCTGTGTTAAGAACGAAGGATCTGGGTAACAGGAGATGTTCAGTAGCGTAGCTCACAGTAGAACAAAGACGTAGCTGTAGATGTAGATGGCCTGCATCAGGACAGGTGTCGTTCTGACTAGAATCAGAGTGACTCCAGCTGACTGTGTGGCAAGGCACCTCGAGAATTCCTGATGACAGTTATCACTGCAGGTAACACAAGTACCTGCTCTTAGAGGCACCTGTGGAGACTGAGTGAGTAGGCTAGACACTGGCTTTAAAATTGTGGCTTATAAATCCAGGCAGAAGGGCCAACCCACATCCTTGGGCCTAGACCCAACTGCAAACATGGCAGAAATGTGTAACCATGACTCCTATTATGGCTGGAGAGTGGAGCAGAAGCAGTAGGCAAGGTCACTTTGACATCTTCCGGGCATGTTCGTAGTTTTTGTCTTCTCCTTATGAGCAAAAGGATCTGATACCATGTGTGAGTGAAGCTTGACAAACCTCTGGAAGTTTCCCCGTAGTGTAAAGACTTGCACAGTGCTGTGTGGGGTCTGTCAAGCTAGGCAGTAAGTCAGCATCACTCTGCTAAGCATGTGTAAGATCATTGTCTAATTGATGCCTGCATTTTAAAGATCCTCTCAATTCTTTTGTATTTGTTTTGCTTTGGACACAGTGTTTCTCCATGTAGCTCGCTCTGGAGACCAGTTCTTATGGTTATCAGTTGTAATAGGGCAAGGTCAATAGTAAGTGTTACATGAATTATTTTATTGACCAAAAGGCCTAAAATGTAGAGTGCTTCATTGTATTGTTTTGTATGGCTAAAAGAATAGTAATATTTTTTCCAATTTAACTTGATTAATCTCTAATACTACTATCCATACTTATCAAATTATGCAGTGGCCTATGGTGATAATTACATATTCTTTTATTTCCTTTCAGGTGATCTTGAGGGTGAGACAATTAGTGGAATTCTCCACAACAGTTGACACCCCGATGCAGTCATAAATGAATAAATAATAAATGAATGTATCACTAAATATATATATAAATCCTATAGTGCCCATTATTTTTACAGATTTATTTATTTATTATGTACACAGTGTTCTGCCTGTATGCATGCCACAAGATGAGGGTGCCAGATCTCATTATAGATGGTTGTGAGCCACCATGTGGTTTCTGGGAATTGAATTCAAGACCTCTGGAAGAACAGTCAGTGTTCTCAACCTCTGAGTCATCTCTCCAGCCCAGTGACGTGCCCATTGTTTTCAGTATATTATAATCCTACTCCCTGACCACTCAGATATAGCCTGATGCGTGCTGTGAAGGAAAGGAACAGGACTGAGAGAAATATGAGGCATGGTCGAAGGGGTGATCAAATAGCAAAAGAGGCAGATACATAGGAACATGTCTATAATCTCAATACACAGGAGACTGAGGCAGGAGGATTGCTGCAAGTTGGAGGCCAGTCTTTACCTTGAGGTCCAAGCTAGCCTGGCCTAACAGGTGAGACTTTCTCTAAGAATGTAAACCTCAAAATAAATAACATGAAAAAAAATTTGACTCAGGATAGAATCATCTTGCCTCAATGCTATGGAAAGCAGCTATGTGGTTGGTGTTATGGCAGATTGCACAGTCACTGGACTGCATTCAGTTTCCATTGGAAAACAACATTTGTTCCACTAACCATTCCACAGGCCATGACTAATGAACAATCAATGGGAACAACAACTCCATTTGGTGCAATTTATTCTAGTGGGTCAAGGCACATTCTTATTGCTTGCTCTTGAGGACATTGGGGTGTGGACATGCTGTGTGTCTGTTTGTCACAAAACAGGTACTGATATTGGTGGAAAAGGGAGGCTAAGAAGAGATAATTGATTCCACCACCAGGATGTTCCTCAAGTTCTTCAGCTGCCAGTACCTAGGCTGTGCTCACTAGTCCAAGAGCTGCGGAAACCACAGATAAATCCCCCTTTCCTTCTGAGGTCATACTGCTTGTGGAAGGACAGATTGCCCTGTTGTGGTCCACATTGTGACATGCAGTGGTGAGCAAGAGGTGGGGGAGAGTCTGACTGGCTGGCACTGTAGACTGTTGAGCCAGCTGTGGGGCATCACATTACGTGGAAAACAACTAACTCTCTGCTCTCTACTCCCATGAAGGTAAGGGCAGTCATTCCTGGGTTCATTACCCATGTCTATAAAACACGGGAATGGGAGAATGTGCTGGAGTAAATTTCAAAGCTGTCAGGAATTTGTGATCTTGATATATTCAAGGAGTTATTTGTCATATATGCTTTATAAAGCCATTAGCATGCATACTCTGTGACCACTGTGCTTGGGAAGCCCTTGCCTCTGGCAGACTTATGGAAATATAGCATGATTAGACTGTTACACTGTCCTCAGTAAGAGCTACTTACAAAGAAGGGCTTCCAAAGTAGGTATTGTTAAAGTAAATAAAAGAGAGAGATTGTAAAAGATAAATAAATAAATATTTCATGTAGTATTATATATGAACACTCATACTTTGCCATATTTGATATTCACATGGGAAGTCTGGAAAGGCACATGCCAACAATGTGACAGTTGGTTATTTCTGTCAACTTCTGTGTTCATTTACTGTCGTTTCTACTACCATTGTAGAGCAGAGACTAGACTTGAGGTTTTGCCTCCTCTGCTCAATAGACAGCTGATGGCTTACAATATTAATAAATGTCTCTATCCTTCAGTTTCTCTGTGTATAAAAAAACTAATGCTAAGTTATACTACTACAATACATGGATGAAATTAGGTAGGGAAAGAGTTTAATTCATGCCTCAGTTCTTGGGGAGGGTTTGCCAGCTGTCTGTCACTCATCACAAAGGACTGTCATGTTTTTTATCATTACTGAGATACAGGATTTTGTGGGTGAAATTAACAGAGGGTTTGTCTCAGACCTACCATTACATGGTGTGCTAATCACAAGCCTTGTGGCCTGGGGTTGTGCCAGTACACTTCCCAAGAAGGGTGAAATTGACAACTGTTAACTTTTACTCATACTACCCAGCAGATAGGTCTAGTCCATACTTAAAGAAAAATCATAATTCCTGTTTTATACTTAGAGAAGGTAGACTTCAAAGCCTGGTGCTTGGTGCCTGACACCTGGTGCCTGGATTTGTATGTGCTTTTAAACCCTTCATGGCACACATATACTACAAATAGTGTAAAAAAAAGACCCTCAGGGAAAATTCATCAATGAGCATCTCATGCCATCAAGTTCTTTGACTCCGTGGAAGGAGAATGGGTTGAGCAACGAATCTTAGAGCCAGAAAAATAAAAAGCATCATGTAACAGGTGAGAACTCACACAGGTAAAGTGTGTTTTACTGAGATGTAGGAAACCCCTGCACTTAACATGATTAAAGACAGACGTTTGGAGGAGGAAATTGGAAAAGTTGGACTGGTCTCATATTTCAAATTTCTCTTTAAGATTCAATGTATTTTACTTGAATCTCCTCTCTGCAAACTATATGAATATTCATCAGGAGAGTGGATATTGTGTGCCAGTATTTACCCACTGATAAGATTCTAAAAACCATATTAAATCATGTCTTCTAAAACATAGCTACTCACCCATCTGCCAGAGGCACCACTCTGTCTGCCTTTGGTTATCTCTGCAATGTTCAGAGAACTTTTTTCCTGTGTTCATCCTGGTCTCCTGCTCTCATTTGAGGAGGAGCATCTAGGCTGTTCCTCTACCCCTAACACTCTGATATAGATGAGTATGTCAGATGATCATTCCTTGTCTATATATTTTATGGTTTTGAAACATTCCTAGCAAGTTTATCACACAGATAAGGGGAGATTAAGAGAGTATGGGGTTGGCAATAGTTGCAGTCAAGACTTAGTGAGAGAAGAAGAGGACAAGGTCCAAGGGAATGGTCCTTAGGTACTGCAGGGATGGACATAAAACGTTGTGGCCAGGTGAGGCCCAGGGAAAAGTCAGGTTATCGTGGGATATAGTGCCTCAAAGGCTGTGGGGCTATCTGCACACATTTATTTACGAAATTCTTTCTAATTCTAAGGCCATCTCATTGTATGAAAAAAGACCTGGAAGCCCAATGAGGACACATGATCTTCTCCAGACAGTGATAGTAACATGACCAAAGAGTGGGCTGGAACCTGGCTATATCATTCCTGAGACCTTTCTAATTTGACAACTTAGTGCCCTATAAAAATGCTCTACACTTGTGTGCACTCTTGAAAGCACTGGGACTTTCTTATATGATTAATGGCAGGTTATAAATGTATGTCTGGGAGAAAATGACAGGGCTGAACTTATAATGATACTAATGAGCTAGCTGGCTACTAACGAGAGACATCCAGCTTGTGGGGCTGGGGAACTGCCTCCATCAGTAAAGTCCTGGCCATGGCACAAACACAAGGCCATGAGTTCAATGAAAAAGTCGGGTATGGTAGCATGACTGTGGCTCCAGTGCTAGGGAAGTAGAGGCAGGCAGATATTATTGGCTTTCTAGTCAACTTAGCCTAGCCTAGTCGCTGGCCCAGTGAGAGAGCCTGGATGAATAAGGTGGATGGTTATGGGGGAATGGCATACTTGAGGTTGAAAGATGACATCCATACACTGACACATAGATATGTGATAGGGAGAGTAAGAGCCAGCTTCAATATCAGACTGATAAACCATGAGGGAACTGGGTGTCTCTCCTCTGTTCTATAACCATGTAAGATCAGAATAGTAAAGTTCTGTTGTACAGCCATAAGTGTGGTCCACAGAGGCCCACTGCCAAAATCTTTCTTTTCTAGGACAAGCATCTCTACTAGTGGCCATCAAGACAGAGTCACTTCTTCCTTCCACATATTATTTGTGGTGACAAGCTTCTTCCTGGGACTTTACAGATTAGATGACCCTACAGATATCCTCCAGAAAAGTAAACAATAGCATAATATCTCACATTCTTTATACGAGGCCATCAGGATGCAACGTAGATTATCTAAAGTACTCTGCCACTGTTGGAAATTCTCTGGACCAAGGCTCCTTTGCAGACTACACTGCACCAGTGTACAACAACAATATTACTAATAGAGTCTCTCAGAGGAAAAGGGCCTTGAAATCCATGGGACTGATGGAGATTCATGGGGTGGTTGGGCTGTTTGCTGTTTGACTGCAAGTCTTCTGAGGACACCATGAGGAAGCCATGGTGTCCAAGGGTCATCAGTCTCCCAAATGAACTTGACCAGGTACAGTGGACACTAGTCAGTCCGACCCTTTGTACCCTCAAGGCTGTGGTTTGGCTAAGACTGTAATGCCTTGACAAATGTAGGCAGAGACTTCATACTTCACATTAAGGTTCTGGAGCAAAACCCCACATTGATGATCACAACTAGTGAATGGCATATTAAAAACAAATGGATTTTTTTAGTGGTTTGTGAAACTTGTGCTACAAAATGAAATCTTGACTTAAAGGCTGAAATGAGGGCAAACAGATCATTCTGGTCTCCTTCTGCACCCTAGAGCTAAGGCTGTCCCAGAGCTTTTTGTACCCAAATACTGCCAGGAGAGAGCTGATCTCCCAGGAGTGCTTTCACTCCTAAGCCCAGAGGTGAGATCACCACTTTAGCTCCAATAACTGCCCCAAAGGGACCCATCAGGAGCTCAAAGGGCAAATGAACAGTGGAGCAGCTGGGGGCAGAATATTTCCAGTCACCCCAGAGCTAAGGCTGTCTTACAGCCCTCCACACCTAAACCCCGCACAGGGGAGAGCTGGTCTCCTTAGGAGTGCTGAAACACCTAAGATCACAAATTCACAAGCCCACAGGAGGGACAAGCTCCAGTCAGATAGCAAGACCATCTAATACCAAAAGTAACTAGATGGCAAGAGGCAAACGCAAGAACCTAAGAAACAGAAGCCAAGGCTATTTGGCATCATCAGAACTCAGTTCTCCTACCACAGCGAGCCCTGGATACCCCAACACAACAGAAGAGTAAGACTCTGATTTAAAATCACATCTAATGATGATGATAGAGGACTTTAAGAAGGACATAAATAACTCCCTTAAAAAAGTACAGGAGAACACAGGTAAACAGGTAAAAGCCCTTAAAGAGGAAACACAAAAATCCCTTAAAGAATTACAGGAAAAGACAATGAAACAGGTGAAGGAATTGAACAAAACTATCCAGGTTCTAAAATTGGAAACAGAAACAATAAAGAAATCACAAAGGGAGATAGAAAATCTAGAAAAGAGATCAGGAGTCATAGAACCAAGAATCACCAAGAGAATACAAGAGATAGAAGAGAGAATCTCAGGGGCAGAAAACACCGTAGAAAACATTGACACAACAGTCAAAGACAATGCAAAATGCAAAAAGCTCCTAACCTAAAACATCCAGGAAATCCAGAACACAATGAGAAGACCAAACCTAAGGATAATAGGCATAGAAGAGAGTGAAGATACTCAACTTAAAGGGCCAGTAAATATCTTCAACAAAATTATAGAAGAAAACTTCCCTAACCTAAAGAAAGAAATACCCATGAACATATAAGAAGCCTTCAGAACTCCAACTAGATGGGGTCAGAAAAGAAATTCCTCCCATTACATAACCAAAACTCTAAATGCACAAAACAAAGAAAGAACTTTAAAAGCAGTAAGGGAAAAAAGGTCAAGTAACATATAAAGGCAGACCTATTAGAATTATACCAGACTTCTCACCAAAGCCAAAAGATCCTGGGCAGATCTCATACAGAACTTAAGAGAACACAAATGCCAACCCAGGCTACTATATCCAGCAAAACTCTCAATTAGCATAGATGGATAAACCAAGATATTCGATGACAAAAGGAAATTTACATATTATCTTTCCACAAATTCAGCCCTACAAAGGATAATAGGTGGAAAACTCCAACACAAGGAGGGAAACTACAACCTGGAAAAAGCAAGAAAGTAATCTTTCAACAAACCAAAAAGAAGATAGCCACACACACATAATTCCATCTCTAACAACAAAAATAACAGGAAGCAACAAACACTTTTCCTTAATATCCGTTAACATCAATGGGCTCAATTCCCCAATAAAAAGACATAGACAAACAGACTGAAAATGTAAATAGAACCCAGCATTTTGCTGCATACAGGAAACGCACCTCAGTGACAAAGGCACTACCTCAGAGTAAAAGCCTGGAAAAGAATTTTCCAAGAAAATGGTCCCAAGAAACAAGTTGGAGTAGCCATTCTAATATCTAAGAAAATTGACTTTCAACCAAAAGTTATCAAAAAAAGATAAGGAAGGACACTTCATACTTATCAAAAGATAAATCTACCAAGAGGAACTCTCAATTCTAAACATTTTGCTATAAGTGTAAGGGCACCCACATTCATAAAAAAAAAAACAAAAAACAAAAAACCAAAAACCAAAAACCAAAAACCAAAAAACAAAAATAAAAACAAAAACAAAAACAAAAACAAAAAAACAAACAAAAAAAAAAACCCAAAAACTTTAATAAAGTTCAAAGCACACATTGCGCCTCACACAATAATAGTGGGAGACTTCAACATCTCACTCTCATCAATGGACAGATCATGGAAACAGAAACCAAACATAGACACAGTGAAACTATCAGAAGTTATGAACCAACTGGATTTAAGAAATATCTATAGGACATTTTATCCTAAAACAAAGGAATATACCTTCTTCTTAGCACCTCATGGTACCTTCTTCAAAACTGACCATATAATTGGTCACAAAATAGGCCTCAACTGGTTAAGAAGATTGAAACAATACTATGCATTCTATAAGATCACCACAAACTAAGGCTGGTCTTCAATAACAACAAAAACAACAAAAAGTCTACATAAACATGGAAGCTGAACAACACTTTACTCAATAACTTGGTCAAGGAAGAAATAAAGAACTATATAAGAAATCAACAAAACCAGGAGCTGGTTCTTTGAGAAAATCAAAAAGATATATAAACCCTTAGCCAGACTAGCCAGAGGGCACAGAGACAGTATCCAAATTAAAAAAATCAGAAATGAAAACTGAGATATAACAACAGAAAATGAGGAAATCCCAAAAATCATCAGATCCTACTAAAAAAGTCTATACTCAACAAAACTGGAAAATCTGAATTAAATGAGCAATTTTCTAGACAGATACCAAATACTAAAGTAAAATCAGGATCAGATAAACCATCTAAACAGTCCCATAACCCCTAAAGAAGTAGAAGCAGTCATTAAATCTCCCAACCAAAAAAAAAAAAAACCCAGGATAAGATGGGTTTAATTCTATAGATAGTGCAGAATTCTATCAGACTTTCAAAGAAGACCAATACTCTTCAAACTATTCCACAAAATAGAAACAGAAGGAACACTACCCAATTTGTTCTATGAATCCACAGTTATGCTGATACCAAAACCTCACAAAGACCCAACAAAGGAAGAGAACTTCCGATCAATTTCTCTTATGAATTTCAATGCAAAAAATATTCAATAAAATCTCTAAAACTGAATCCAAGAACACATCAAAACGATCATTTACCACAATCAAGTAGGCTTCAACCAAAGGATGTAGGGATGGTTTAATATATAGAAATCCATCAATGTAAGTTGAGACATAAACAAACTCAAAGGAAAGCACCACATAATCATTTCATTAGATGCTGAGAAAGCATTAGACAAAACCCAACACCCCTTCGTGATAAAAGACTTCAACCGGGCAGTGGTGGAGCATGCCTTTAATCCCAGCACTTGGGGGGCAGAGGAAGGTGGATTTCTGAGTTCGAGGCCAGCCTGGTCTACAGAGTTAGTTCCAGGACAGCCAGAGCTAAACAGAGAAATCCTGTCTCAAAAAAAAAAAAAAAAAAAAAAAAAAAAAAAAAAAAAAGCACTTCAAAGATCAGGAATTCAAGGCCCATACCTAAACATAGTAAAAGCAATATACTGCAAACCAGTAGCCAACATCAAACTAAATGGAGAGAAACTTGAAGCAATTCCACACTTGAAGCAATCCCACTAAAATCAGGGACTAGACAAGGCTGAAGGCTATCTCCCTACCTATTCAAGATTGTACTTGCAGATGATATGAAAGGATATTTAAGTGACCCCAAAAATTCCACCAGAGAACTCCTAAACCTGATAAACAACTGTAGCAAAGTGGCTGGATACAAAATTAACTAAAAAAAAAAAAAAAAAATATTAGTAACCTTCCTCTCCTTAAAGGATAAAGAGGCTAAGAAAGAAATTAGGGAAACAACACCCTTCACAATAGTCCTAAATATAAAATACTTTGGTGTGACTCTAACTAAGCAAGTGAAAGATCTGTATGACAAGAACTTCAAGTCTCTGAAGAAAGAAGTTGAAGAAGATCAGAAGATGGAAAGATCTCTCATGGTCATGGATTGGTAGGATTAATATAGTAAAAATGCCCACCTTGCTGAAAGCAATATTTCAATTCAATTCAAAAGCAATATTTCAATTCAATTCAATGCAATCTCCATCAAAATTCCAATTCAACTCTTCGTAGAGTTAGAAAGAACAATTTGCAAATTCATCTGGAATAACCAGAAACCCAGGAGAGCAAAACCTATCCTCAATGATAAAAGAACTTCTGAAGGAATCACCATTCCCGACTTCAAGCTGTATTACAGAGCAATTGTGATAAAAACTGCATGACAGGCAGGTAGATGAATGGAATAAAATTGAAGACTCAGAAATGAACCCACATACCTATGGTCACTTGATCTTTGACAAAGGAGCTAAAACCATGCAATGAAAAAAAGACAGAATTTTCAACATATGATGCTGGTTCAACTGGCAATTAGCCTGTGGAAGAAGGCAAAGCTATCCATTCTTATCTCCTTGTACAAAGCTCAAGTCCAAGTGGATTAAGAACCTCCACATCAAACCAGATACTCTGAAACAAATAGAAAAGAAAGTGGGGAAGAGCTCCAAGCACATGGCACAGGGGATAATTTTCTGAACAGAACATCCATAGCTTATGTTCTAAGATCATGAATTGACAAATGGAACTTCATAAAATTGCAAAGCTTCTATAAGGCAAAGGACACTGTCAATAGGACAAATTGGCAACCCACAGATTGGGAAAAGATCTCTACCAACCCTACATCCAATGGAGGTAATATCCAACATATACAAAGAACTCAAGAAGTTAGACTCCACAGAATGAAATAACTCTATTAAAAAATGGGGCACAGAGATAAACAAAGAATTCTCAACTGAGGAAGACCAAATGGCTAAGAAGCTCCTAAGGAAATGTTCAACATCCTTAGTCATCAGGAAAATGCAAATCAAAACAAGCCTGAGATTTAACCTCACACCAGTCAGAATGGTTAAGATCAAATACTCAAGTGACAGCAGATGCTGGTGAGGATGCCGAGAAAGATGAACACTCTTCCATTGCTGGTAGGATTGCAAGGTAGTACAACCACTCTGGAAATCAGTCTGGTGGATTCTCAGAAAAGTGGACATAGTACTATCTGAGGACCCAGCAATACCATTCCTGGGTATATATCCAGAAGATGCTTCAACATGTCATAAGGACACATGCTCCACTACATTCATGGCAGCCTTATTTATAAATAGCCAGAAGCTGGAAAGAACCCAGATGTCCTTCAACATAGGAATGGATATAGAAAATGAGGTACATTTATACAATGCAGTATACTCAGCTATTAAAAACAATGAATTTATGAAATTCTTAGGCAAATGTATGGAACTAGAAAATATCATTGTGAGTGAGGGAACCCCAATCACAAAAGAACACATATGATATGCACTCACTGATTTGTGGATATTATCTCAGAAGCTTGGAATACCCAAGATATGATCCACAAACCACAAGAAACTCAAGAAGAAGGAAGATCAAAGTGTGTATACTCTGGTCCTTAGAAAGGGGAGCAAAATATCCATTGAAGGAGATGCAGAGACAAAGTGTGGAAAGAGACTGAAGGAAGGGTAAAGAGACTGAAGGAAAGGCCATCCAGAGACTGCCCTACTATCCCATATACAGTCATTAAACCCAGACACTATTGTGGAGCCAACAAGTGCTTGCTGACAGGACCCTGATATAGCTGTCTCCTGAGTGGCTCTGCCAGGGCCTGACTAATACAGGGGTGGATGCTCTCAGACAACCATTGAACTGAGCACAGGGTCCCCAATGGAGGAGCTAGAGAAAGGACCCAAGGAGCTAAAGGGATTTTCAGCCCCATAGGTGGAATAACAATATGAACCAACCAGTACCCCCAGAGAGTAAACCACCAATCAAAGAGAACACATGGAGGGACCCTGGCTCCAGCCTCATATGCAGCAGAGGATGGCCTTGTTGGACATCAATGGGAGTAGAGTCCCTTGGTCCTGAGATGGCTCTATTTCCCAGGGGAGGGGAATGCCAGAACAGGGACTCATGGTTGGTTGGGTTGGTGAGGAAGGGGTTGGGGAAAGGTGATAGGGTTTTTTGGGAGGGGAAACCAGAAAAGGGGATAACATTTGAAATGTAAATAAAGAAAATATCTAATAAAAATAATGTAAAGTAAATGTTCCTATGTTGCACCAAAGAAAAAAAGAAAAAGAAAAGAAAAGAAAAGGAAAATAAAGAAAAGAAAAGAAAGAGCAGGGAGTGCAGATTTTTTCAACATGCTGGCCACTCCTCTAGTCATCTGAGATGTGCCAGTTAAGGCAAGCACTAAGACACACTCTTTTCTTAGTCATTCTTTGTTCTCATTATGAAAGCCATTTTAGAGTGAGGAGAGACTGCTTCATTCACTTTGGAATATATAATCACAAATGTTGATAGGAAAATATTCAAGGACCCTGCTCTTGAAGGCTTCCTGGTCTTTTATGCACTCATTCATGCATTCTCTCATTCCTGTGGTCCCTGTTCATTCACCTACTCAAATGGTTTGGATGTTGCCTCCCACTGCTAAATAGTCTCCTCTTCCCTGACTAGCATGGGCTCACTTGGCCAGGGGCATCATGGCTCCTCTCCTTTCTCACTGACCACATTTGCCTCATCAGCACAGGCATTCTTGTAAGGCCAAGTAGTACCTACATCATCAAAGCAACCCTCTCAGTACAGGGACCTCCAGTTTCCTCTCTGACATCCCTGGGAGGCTTGTCTTGGATAAGAGTAGATGTTTAAAAAAAATGGGTTGATCCAAATAGACTGGATCAGAAAAGAAATTCCTCCCATCACATAATAATCAAAACACCAAATGCACTAAACAAAGAAAGAATTTTAAAAGCAGTAAGGGAAAAAAGGCAAGTAACATATAAAGGCAGGCTTATCAGAATTATGGCAGATTTCTCACCAGATACTATGAAAGCTAGAAGATCCTGGGCAGATGTCATACAGACCCTACTAGAACATAAATGCCAGCCCAGGCTACTATACCCAGCAAAACTCTCAATTACCATAGATGGAGAAAACAAGATATTCTATGACAAAACAAAATTTACACAATATTTTTCCACAAATCCAGCCCTACGAAGAGTAATAGATGGAAAACATCAACATAAGGAGCAAAACTACACCCTAGAAGAAACAAGAAGGTAATCTTTCAACAAATCCACACAAACCTAATTCCACCTTTTACAACAAAACAACAGGAAGTGACAATTACTTTTTCTTAATATATTAATGTGAAAATTAATATTACCAACATATCCTAATCGATTGAAATCCAATAATATGAGGAATTGGAAATTTGTTGATTGTCATCCAATGGTCTCTCTAGTTTGGTTATTGGAGAAATAGGTCCAACATTGTACAATCTATATATACTGTCAGCTTGTATGTTTGTGACAGTGTCTGGGTCTTGAAATCTTGCTTCTTCTATCTCAGCCTCTCTATTAGTAGTATTGTTTATTTCTTGTTTTTACACTATACTATGGTTTTCAGAACAGCTTATATATTTCAAAAGTATTTATATACTCAAAAGAAACATAAACAATTAACTAGGGAGGTTGTTTGTAAGAGAACAACAAAGAGTGAGACTGAATGCTTTGCTTGACATTT
>NW_022196896.1:43681688-43685813 GCF_008632895.1 Mastomys coucha
GACTTTATGGATAGACCATCTTAATACACACACCATTTCTTAAATGAGTGTAACCTGTTCTCTGTGGGTTGAGAATAAAATCACTCACTTAAATCAAATAGCTTTGACCATAGCAGGAAGTCTGTATCCAAAAATCGAGCCTATAATTCATTCCTTGGCACAGCAGAACTGTCAACTCTCAGCTTAGCTATGATGGAGGTAAAATCCTTTGGTGATGTGAGGGTCATTGAAATACAGCCTTGTTACAATGAAATACAATGTCTAAAAAATGTTCTTATTTTGGGCTTGTACTACAGTAAGAGCCAGGATTTTAAGCTCTACTAAAAACAAAACAAACAAACAAACAAACAAAAAGACTTTATATATTTATGTTCATTTAAAAATAGTAGTAGTGATGTATTATTTTGAAATATACAGTTAATATGTTTGGAGTTATTTAAAATTTATATTGAGAAAAACATATATTTTCAGTATTGCTGTAGACAAGCATCTACACAAGACTATTAAATTGATTGTTGTTTTATATCAAACAACCTTTATAATATTCATTTTTATTGTTACAATTTTATAAATTTTAAACAATATGACAAAAAGATATTGTAGGTATTGAAGGGAAACAAGAATGTGATTTAATTCTATTTACTTAAAATATGTTTTTAAATGTTAACAAATTCAGATAAATTGAAATCATGTAACTTTTCTCATCATAATGCAATAAAACTTTAAAAAGAAATAAACATGTTCCTTGTGTTACAAATGAAAAAATAATGGGTTGAGTGAATTAGTATCTCTGCTTCTCTGCTGTCTGCACCGTCTTCCTCGCGCAGTGGCTCATGCTTGAAGCATCCCACACAGACCACTGATGTCAGCTGCTGAGATGGCTGTCCTGCAGTGGCTCATGCCTGAAGCATCTCACACAGACCACTGATGTCAGCTGCTGAGATGGCTGTCCGTGCAGTGGCTCATACCTGAAGCATCCCACATAGACCACTGAGATGGCTGTCCTTCCACTGCTATTTTCTCTCTAGCTCTCATTACTCCCAAGAGGCACCTGCACCATTGCTTTCTTCTCAGGAAGCTTAAAGTCCTTAACGTGGGATTCTAAGCCAGCTATAATCAATGGACCTCCTCTGCTTGCCTTTTGCTCTCTCCTGTTCTCAAACCCTCTCCTCAGTCTCAGTTATAGACATGGCCTTCCTCATTTGTGAGCCCTTCCCTTCTGTCTAGAATATTGTTGCTTGGATCCCATCTCGCCACCTCATATCACCATCCTACCTTCCTTTGAAGACTCATTTGTACTTACTTCATATTTTTATTTGTTCCTCCAGGAATATGAATAAAATTTACTTGCAGCATTCATCACTTTTTTTATGCTTCTGTTATTTGTTAACGTCTTAATTTCTGGGAGATAATGTGTCACTACGGGGCATTTGTGTTTCATTTCCTTTTCTTCTACAGGGACTAGCAAGTGCCTTGTATGTTTTAGGCACTCAATAAATTACTTTGAGTCCAATGGAACAAGAAATGTGATACAGCCCTCACTTCTGCAAGGACTGGGGAAGAACATGGGTGAAAGACCATTGAGGGTAAGATATGTCAACTCGAGTCTCTGGACATATTTTCCAATCAACCAGAAAATACAGGATCTACCATGAATTGTGAGTATCTGGCATCAATAACACAGGATTCTTTCACATTAAAACATTTCCAAATTTGGATATTATACATTATTCACATAAGTACACATACATAGAGCTCAGCTTTCTCAATTGTCAGCCCAACTCATGGATCTCCTCTAACATCCTCATTCCAAACTGGAAAAAGCTGGCCAAGCCCCTGGAAGTTAACAATATCCTTTCAAGTTTACAATATGCCAGATGCTCTGCTAAGTGCTTGATATGTGTTTTACCTGGAGTCCTGGTCACCTGCAAAGTAGGCAGATACAGATGAGCATTACGTAGGTAAGACACTGGATGGTTTTCCAGAGTGGGGTAAAGCCAGGAGGACAAGCCAGCACTCTCTATTCTGTGGGTGGGAGAATGCGTCCAGGCCTTTCAATTCATTTATGACAACTCTAACCTCTGTGCACCTGCTGTGTCTCTCTCATTCGTCACCAGTTTTTCTGGTAAATAGACAGGTTCTCCAGGGCCCATAAACTACAAATTAAACTTCACACAATTGGGTATTATATGTGAGTAGTGGAAAGAGTCTCTGTTTTTTCACACAATTTGATATTTTATGTGAGTAGTGGTAATGTTTTTTTTACTTTTCCCGTAGTTCCTATGCTTTTCCATCCATTTGAAGTTTTGTATAGTTTTAAGTGCTGTGGTTGAAAAGCAAAATAATGCAGGATTTATTGTCCATTAACACTGTTCCAGGGATACCAGGAGAAATGGCACAAAATCTTTGTTGGGCTTTATTTTGTCAAAATTAATTCCCAGCAAAAAGATTTGGGGTTTTATTTTTCTGTTTTGGGTTTTTGGAATTTTGTTTGTTTGTTTTTTATTTTTGTTTTTCTGCTGATACTCCTCTAACAACTCAATTTTAAGTCTACGTGATCAGTTTTCAGCAAAGTTTATCAGCAAGAAAAATTAGGGATGCGAGCAAGAAGAGGCCGGAAGAATGTTGGTCTTCTATGGCAGGCATTGGCTGCCCCCTGCTGGAGATGTGTGCTTTACAGGTTGCTGCCTCAGCTCCATTCTTCTCTGAGATGGAGCAGAAACCCCAGAACCTATAAGGTAAGGTATTAAACAGCATCTGCTCATTAAGTGTGAGTCTCCTTACCTCATATCCAATACACGGAATCTGCCTCACCTGCTTCACATTCTCATTAGATTGACAGGCTGAAGAGCGAGCTTGATTTTGGCTTCTATGTGTGCCTAAAAAACAAACCCCCCCATCTACCTTCTCCTCCTCCGCCTGTCCCTCCTCCTCTCCCTCCTTTTTCTCCTCCTCTTCCTCCTCTTCCTCCTCTTCCCCTTTTCTTCCTCCTCTTTTCCCTCTCTCTTTCTTCCTTTCTATATTTTGATACTGGGTTTCATGTAGCTTAGGCTGTCCAAGGGTAACTTTGAAGTTCTGAACCTCCTGCCTCTACCTCCCAAGTGTTGGAATTATAAGAAGTTTGTATCACCACACATAGTGCAATTTGTGTGGTGCTGGAGATTGAACACAGAACTTTATAAATGTTGAGCAAGTAGTATTTGAACTGAGCTCTATCCCCAGCCCCGCCAATTCCTTTACACTGGCTCCATAAATGGCACTTTTGACCAATGAAGGGTCAGACCTATTAGACATAGCCTTTCTTCTTTAATATATATATATATATATATATATATATATATATATACATACACATATATGTGTATATATATACATACATATATATGTATATATGTTGGTTTTTCAAGACAGAGTTTATCTGTATAGCACTGGCTGTCTAGCTGTCCTGGAACTCACTCTGTAGACCAGACTGGCCTCAAACTCAGAAATCTGCCTGTCTTTACCTCCCATGTGCTGGGATTAAAGGCATGGGCTACCACTACCCGCTGGTATAGCCTTCTTATGCTCTCCCTTTAGAATGAAGAACCAAATTCTCATGGTAGAATGGCATTCAGGATTAAGCAACACACCTGGGGCATCCTTACACAGCAGCAGACAGAAGAGACAGGGTTCCTATCTGATCTTCATCATCATCATATAAAAAGGGAGACTAATGAAAATACCTCATGAGAGGAACTCCACAGGAAAACCAACAAAATCAACTAACCTGGACCCTTACGAACTCTCAAACACTGAAGCACCAACCAAAGAACATACACTGGCTGGACCTAGGTTTCCCTGCACATATGTAGCAGATGTGCAGCTTGGTCTTCATGTGGATCCCAAACAACTGGAGCAGGGCTTATCCCAAAAGCTGTTACCTACATGTGGGATATGTCTTATTACCTGGACTAAAGTATCAGGGTAGGGGATTCTCAGGGACCCCTACCTGCTCAGAAGAGAAGGAAAGTAGGGGTGGGGGAAGGACTGTGGGAGGGGTGACCAGGAAGAGGGCAGTGAGCAGAGTGTAAAGTGAATAAGTGAAAAATAATAATTAAAAAGAAAAAGAAAAAAACAAGTAAACCA
>NW_022196896.1:43686119-43696707 GCF_008632895.1 Mastomys coucha
AGAAGGAGGAGAAGGAGGAGAAGGAGGAGAAGGAGAAGGAGGAGGAGGAGGAGGAGGAGAAGGAGAAGAAGAATAGAAGTAGAACAAGTAGAAGAAGGTACAATGAAATTATGTCAAGAGATGTTGCTATCCCACCAGACTCGATAATATTTATGAAACAGGCATGAATCAAGCCCGATCCTATGATACAGAAATATTTTCATATCATGCATACCAGATAAGATGTTGTGTATCATCTTGTAAATTTAAATTATTTACATTTTAAGAGAGCAGTTAACATCAGTACAAACTTTTCTCTTGTTTTCAGAAATATGTTGATTTTTTTTTGGTGTTGAATTTTTAGTTGTCTATGGCCTGCTTAGCCTTGCAGAGTGTTTTTATTATCTACAAGTCAAACATTCTTGACTTATTTTTGAGTGACTCATTTTTGTCAATATATTGAGAGAAATCATTTTTTAAATGTTTGTCAGAACAATATCTTTAAATATCTAAAAAGAAATACATCATGAGTACAGTATTTCAGTTTCTTGCTCTTCCATCATGTGCACACAGGTGAGTAAACTGACCATCAGGCAACAGAGGAATTCTGATGCTCTGTTCAGTTCACTTGTGCTCTTACTGTGGAATCCACTCTCCCAAACCCAGAACCAGCTCTGACTCTCTTGGAGTGGTTACATCAAACAGGGAAGAAAACATTGTTCTGAGGTTTATAGTTTTTGCTTCTGGTCTTCTAAGTTGACATCTCCTTCTCCAGTTACCTAGAATAAAAAGCACTGGTAACTTAAGGTAGTACGTATAGTATCAATACAAGTGGTAAGATCTTTGGGGATGTAATTTTCAAAGATATCAGTGAGGAATGTGGCCAGAACGTCATTTGGCATTGAGCTCCAGTTCCCACCACTAGATCCCTTTGCAAACAATTCAGAAGCATTGAACCACGTAGGGCTACTCATTTGTTAGTTTCTAGTGTTCAAATTTTTCCTGCATTTTGAGAATGGAAATGCCAAGCATGAAAGGTTAATACAGCAAACATGGAGAAGCACAAGGAATGATAGACTGAGTCACAGCCAGTGTCACAGCCAGTGCTTCTGCCTGTCCCTCATCAAGCAGACTAGTTCATCCTTTGGCAAACAGTCGAAGCCTGCTTCCTTGAGATTCTTTCCTTTCGTAAATTCATAAAGTCTGTGGTTTTAAACAGTCATCTTTGTTAGTCCAAAATTGTTTCCATCTATACTTTGAAGTACATGGGATACTTTGTAACTCCATTCATTCAGATAGTTAAGTGACTTGCTGAGAAAGACTCCCAGGCTGCCTAGCAACACTCTTGGGGAGATCCCACTTCAGCCTGGCTTTCACCTCCCCATTCTTCCCAGCTCATCTAAGGATCCTTAGATACCCAACAGAAGTGTGCTCCCACTCAGTGCCCATCCTACAAGCTGGTGCTTTTTTTTGGTCATTTTTGGATCAATGCTGGTGATGCTTGGAAGCCCTTACGCGGTTGCCCTAATTCATTTCACAATACATATTCTCATTGTAGAATTTTGTAAAGCACAAGGCAAATGTGTCTACACAATAGCTGTAAAAGCTAATGTTTATTGTGGCAATTCTGTAATATGTTTTACATGCATGATTTCTATAAACATAGGAAGACATGAAAACTACAGTAGAGGGATTAAATGTTGTGGCTGTCATTACCATGTGTGTAGAGAACAGATGCAAGCTCTTGTCCTTCCAGTCTTCCACAAACCTGCAATGTGTGGCTGTTTTGCAAAGGCATCCTATTTATCTCAGGCACATATTGATTTCTTACAGATTCCTGGTGTTAGGCTAGCATCTATAACTAATACTCTGTTAAATGCATGCTGAGTGAGGAGTGAATGAATGAATGAATAAATGAATGAAATTAATGGATCCTTTAAAATACTTTTCAAGCAAAGGTCAATGTTAAAGTCCTCATTTTCAAAATCTGAGAAAGGTTCTCAAAAGGAGTCAACCTGAACTTCTCTGTGTTCGGACTCCCTTTTTACACTTTTCCTACTCTCCATTCGAGCGAGTTGCTGAATGCCTGTCTACTTCTGAGCTGTTGTGGCATCAGGACTTCTCAATGCTTTCTCCTTATTCACGCAGTGCTTTCTGGTTTCCACTCTCTCAGACTGTGAAATCCATCCCCTCCCTCAACAGTAGCAGCAGCAACAGCAACAACAGAAAAGCAACAGCAGCAGCAACAACAACAACAACAATAAAAACATACTTTCCAGGATTAACCAATTATGTAAGATACAAAGTACCAGGCTTTAGGGGAGCGAGGAAGCAGCAGTACTGTAATGGCCAGGAATGCAAGAACTTAATTGATCAGGAAGCTCATCAGTTTAATAAAGAGCAGAAAAACAAGGAAGTCAAGATTCATCAAGGTTTGCTGCAAGGTCTTAGGTTCAGTAGATGATTAGTGGGGAACCCTATCCCATGGAACTGCCTAGAAGTTAGGGAGCTAGCTCTCCAGTGGACAGCTTCTATGAGTACTCACTCATGCTGGGATGAAATTTTTGGTGACACAACTATCTTTGTACTCCATACTCCTGAAAGTAACCCAACAAACTCACTGGCTCATCAAGCTTGACTTGAATAGTATCATATCTTTTGTTTGTCATCCATAATCCATCTAGAGCAAGTTGACCTTTGTAAATAGCTTCCCAGAAAAAGCCATGAAATGGAGCAATGACTTCATAATGAAAGAGTCACTCTTATGACCTCATTACCTCACAAAGGTCCCATTCCCACCATCATCATGCTGGGGGCTAGGTCCCATTCCCACCATCATCATGCTGGGGGCTAGGCTTTCAATGCTTCACTCTGGAGAGGCACACAAAAACTCAGCTCATATTGATAGGGCCCTTCTTTCTTCAGTCTTCCCCAACTAAGATGAAGGCTGCAGAGAACAGGAAGTCTGTCCTGGGATCAGCATTCAAGCCTCGGGTACTCAGTAACTTCCAGTTCAATTGTTATATTGAACTTATTGGAACACAAAACACCACCTTTCCACAAAAGACACAAGTGCATATTATTGTTCATTCATAAGAGGAGACTCTGTTAAGCTCCAGTTCGTTCATTAAAGGCAGAAAAGAGAATGGCAGCATTCATGGTATAGGAATTCACCCTAGCAAGACATCACAATGGGAAAGAGTGTGTTAATTTAGAATAAATGTGAACAAAAATTACAAATTATTGTTTCATTTTTAAACAGCTGTATAAAATTATTTTTTACCACAATGTATCCATTCTTTTGAAGGGGAGAATTAAATGTGTACTGCTTTCCCTCCATCCTCCAACTGCATATAGAACTCTATAAAGGATTTTGTGAATCTCAGCTTTCTAGACTTCATGATTCTTGTTAGATTGGTTAGTTGTTAGCTTCCAGTTTCAGTTCAGAAGAAATGGCTAAGTAGCATGCCCCTGTCAGGAACACAGCAGCTAGTATACCCAGCCCCAGCCCCAGCCCCAGGCCCAGCCCCAGCCCCACCCCCACCCCATGTATTTCTTTTACTTTTGCTAGTTGCTATTCCTTGCCAAGCAACATCGCTCTGCCCGTGTTTATAGTCTGCATGAGAAGTGTTATGTTTAATAAATAGAAACTCATTCTTGGCTGCATATAAATAAATATTATATAAATAAATAAACATTTATCTATTTATTTATATAAATATTTATTTTTACCCTAAGCAAAACTGAAGGCCTCATTTTGAAAAAGGATAATCTAAATAGGGAAGGGTATGGTGGGGGTGGGGGTAATGAACATGCATTGGAAAGGAGGAGACATTTGTAAAACTCACGCTAATCAAGCCCACCATCCAACACACACACAATTTATAACTTAGTGCTCACTGTTCAGGATGTCACTAATAACCATGCCACCAACAAAGCTGTTGCTGTCACATCATAGCTGCTCCGTAATGGGGATAGGTCAGAAACAGACTGAGGTCAGACCTCCCAAACCTTGACCCCAAAGAAATTCCCCCTTCCTTAAGTTGCTTTCTGCCAGGCATTTGGTCACAGCAATGAGAATAAAAAGTTATGCATGTGTCAATCTGAACAACTCTAGGGTGCATTCATGCTTGCCATGGTACCAGAGTAGAAGCTGTCAAAGGGTTCTAGTTTCCCAATGCTCAGGACTCGGCTTATGAACAAAGATGTGTACATCCCAAGCCAGGTGAGAAGGATCCCAGAGCATGGGTCTAATGGCAGTGAAAACCCAAGTTTCAACTCAAATGAAATCTGTAAAAGCAATCTGTCTTCACGCCCATAAATGACCTTCATAAAACTAGACAGGGCTCTGGGGCCAGTGGGTAGAAACAGAATAGATAAAACTTCAAAACAGACCTAGGAAGTAACACAGAAGAGAAATTCCAAGAAGATGTTGCCCTGGAGGTAAGAGGTTAGCTGGCCTGAGGGTCAGAAACAGGGCTTTTCAGGATTGGGGAGGAGCCACCCATCTTTCCCACACTTTCATTCTGTGACTGCTCTGTGTGAACTGTACACTGATTTTGGAAAACAGAAAGAAGGCACCAGTGCCCTCCACCTTCATCCTGTGGTTTCTGAATGGTTACCAGCGGTTTTTGCCAGCCTGAAGGACAGTCTCTCTGATATGGCCACCCTAGAAGAGTCAGAACAAGCCAGGGGGAGTTAGCATTCCTTCTAAGCTCCACCCCATAGTTCCCTGGAAACAGCCAGGTAGGCCTGGCTTGCTATAAAAGGGGCTGTTTGGCCCCTTGTGTGTGTGTGTGTGTCTCTCTCACACACAGCCCTTTCTCTCTCTCTGACTCTCTTCTCTCCCTGACCCTTCATCTTCCTCTCTCCCTTTCTCCCATCCCCCTCTTGCTTCACATGTTCCTGACCAGCCTTTCCTCTTCTCCTCCCCATCTCTTGTCTGTCTGTCTGTCAGAGCCAATTGATAATGATAGATGCTGTCCAAACAAGTTATCCCAATTATTCTATCCCTACATGATATTTATAACAATCTGTGGCTATTAAAATCACACAGGATCAGGATCTTGTTCCTGTCTGTCCTCCTCCATCTTGGCTTCTTCTCCTCCTTCCTCTGAGTCACTCTCTGTCCCTGCAACTCTTCATGCTGCCTCCCTTTTCCCTGTCCAATCACAGGCCTCCTGGTGCACTAATATTTCAATGTACTTGGACAGGGGAAATCCTGCCGCAGTCTTCTTTCATTTAGGACGTTATGAAGCTGGCAGTTGGGCACTAGTTTTTAAATGCCAGAATTGGGAAGGGGTGCCAACTTTGTGATTTTTTTCCCTTGAGAATTCTTCTACCCCTCCCCCACTCCAAATCTGGAAAGCATGACTTTAAATTACAATAGAAGAAAAATAAGATGAACATGTGTCATTCAGAGAAACACACCTCAGAATTATCGCCAACCTGCTCTTCTGCCTACAGTTCAGCAAGGACGACAATATAAGTTCCATTCTGACACAATGGTACAAATGATTTGAAGTGTTTTTATAACTTAAGTTCATATTTTATGTACAGAGGTTTTAAGACTGCATACACATGGACTTATATCACATAGACCTATGACTTATAATGGACAATAAAATGATTAAATTCCATGTGGCACTATGTTTTTCTGACATACTTCTATTCCTGAGATAATATTATTGACCATAAATGGGTAGTATACATACAGATTACAATTGCCAACTCCTGATTTCTCCATGTTTTTCCTTCTCTCAGGCTGCCAACCAGTCTTGCTGCTTATGGTGGTTTATAAGTCTTTATCAATTTAATACAGATGAGTTACCTGAGAAGAGGAAACCTCCACTTATAAGAAATTGTCTCCATAAAATTGGACTGTGTGTGTGTGTGCGGGGGTGCTGTTCTGATTCTCCTCTAATGGCCACAAGAGACTGTCCTTCCATGTGGTAATGCCCCATTCCCACAGAGCAGCCAGAGAATGAAAGTGTGGGAGGACTGACAGCTTCTCCCCTCCAGGAGTGCCCCGTTTCTGACCCTCAGTCCACCAGCCAACCCCTGACCTCCAGGGCAACAGCTTTCTGGTATTTTTGCCCTGTCCATGTTACTTGTTTATCCTGGTAGACGAAACTTTGAAGTTTTATCTTTTCTGTTTCTAACCACAGGTCCCAGACCCCAGTCTAGTCCTATGAAGATCATCTATGGGCATGAAAACAGACTCCTTCCATAAGAAACATCACTTTCTGGATTGTTGATTAATGTAGGATGGTCCAGCCAACTGTGGGCATTCAGAAGTGGAGCTGTGTTCTATCTGTGGCTTTGGTAGGGCCTGGCCACTATAATATGCTTCAAAGGTTAGGGCATGGCTGTTCTGCTTCAGTTTTGCTAATTACCTTGGGGAAGAACCTCAGCTGAGGAACTACCTCCTTACAGCTGGCCTGCAGGTATGTCTATGTGGCATCTTCTTAATTCCTTATTAACCAGGGAAGGTGAAACAGACGGTGAGTGGAGCCACTCTTGCACAGGTGGGCCTGGGTTGTATACAAAAGGCACCTGAGACAAACCACAATGAAAGCCTTTGTTCCGTCTGCCCTTGACTTCAGCTTCAGTTCCTACCTGCAGAGTTCCTGCCCTGACTTGCTTCAGTGATGAACTGTGATGCAGAAGTTGTTTTCAGTCAGAGATTTATCGTGAAGTAAACAAGGACACCTGCCCTTTTTACTTCTTTAGAAGGGAAGCGTGTCTCAAGAGCTTCCTCCATGCGTGCCTCTTATCACTGGCCATGGTGCAATTCTGTTCAATCAGTGAAGATGGAGGTGGTATCCCACCATGGCATTGCTTTGCATGTTCTCCCTTTTCTATTCATGTACATCGACAGAATATGGAATTCATATAAGGAGAGTGGCCCAAGAGTGTTTGAGAAAACAACCTATCCATACCTGGGCCCTCCTGGAGCGACTGGGTAAGCTGACCTCCAGGAACTGAGCTGGAGCGGCAGGAACCCACTCTGCTTCTCAGGACCTCCATTAGCACCAGCACTATATGGAGACTGGTTAGGCCCTGGGATCTTTATGACAAGTCCTGCTAAGCCCCCTTGCACCTGCAGCATCCTGGGTCCCAGGTGCTGGGTCATTTCTTCTCCCAGGCATTTCCTGGCCCTGGTGCTGCAACAAAGGCCTTCTCATGAGTCTGCACGCATGCCTTTGCCCCGGGAACTGTCTACTAGGAGATCCGAGCTCAAACTGTTTTGATGTTAGTAGGCTATAGCCGCACTGAGTGTCATCCCAAACCTTGTACTCATGACCAATCATCTAAATCACCTAAGCCTGGGGGGAGGGGAGCGGTGTGTGTGTGTTGGGGCCAGTGCATCTCTGTAAGGTCAAGGGGCTCTGCTTGAAAATTGCCTGCAATTCCAGTACTTAGCACAAGGTGGCGAGCTAATAACATGTTTCTATGAGGGCTCCCGCAGCTGAGCTTGCATAGGGACTCTTAGGGAACTCACATTCCTAAGGTTTTGGCTTACTTCAGTTCTGCTGTTTGTCCTGAGTGGCAGTCCCCAAGAACTGAAAGGTGGGTGTGTGAGCAGTTAGTGGACTGTCCGTGGAGGTGGCTTTTGAAAGTCTCCTAATTTTCTTGAATTTGGTGACAGATTATTGAGGCCATAAAATAAGTTAAGTGACATTTAGCCACAAACCCTTCCAGAGTAGTTACCTAGTTTGAAGGAATCATAATTTTAAATTCTTGCACCCAACTCCATGCCTAGGTAATCTTGTTAAGTATTTAATCACGCTGGGCAGTGGTGCCAGCACTTGGGAGGCAGAGACAGGCAGATTTCTGAGTTCGAGGACAGCCTGGTCTACAGAGTGAGTTCCAGGACATCCAGGGCTACACAGAGAAACCCTGTCTCAAAAAACAAAACAAAACAAAAACAAAAAAAGGATTTAATTAGTTTTTGTTCCTGTTAATGTTAAGGCTATGTGATGAATATGTCATAAATTGCACAGGAGGGCCCTTGTAGTTCAGAAGGGTTATAATTTTATGACTCTGTAAAATCCCCACCACACATGTTCCCATAAGTTCAGAAATGCTTGCCTTCTTCAGAGGCCATCACACATCTCCTTGGTAACTTTCATTAAGTCTACCATAACCTCCACTTCAATACAGACTTATTTTCTCCTTGCCACTGGTGAAGCTTGGAAAACTCTAGTTCACCTATGAGGAGCAGAAAGTGTCTTTATCTTCAACAATAAAAGAACTTCTGTGGGAATGGCCATCTCTGACCTCAAGTTCTAATACAGAGCAATCGTGATAAAAACTGCATGGTATTGACACAGTGACAGGCAGTTCAATGGAATAGAACTGAAGACCCAGACTTGAACCCACATACCTATGGCCACTTGATCTTTGACAAAGGAGCTAAAACCACCCAGTGGAAAAAAGACAGCATTTTCAACAAATGGTGCTGGCACAACTGGTGGTTAGCATGTAGAAAAATGCAAATCGATCCATTCCTATCTCCTTGTACAAAGCTCAAGTCTAAGTGGATCAAAGACCTACACATAAAACCAGATACACTGAGTCTAATTGAAGAGAAGGTGGGGAAGAGCCTCAAGCACATGGACACAGAGGAACTTGATCACGCTCTAAGATCAAGAATTGACAAACAGGACCTTATAAAATTACGAAGCTTCTGTAAGGCAGAACACTGTCAATAAAACAAATTGGCAACCAACAGACTGGGAAACGATCTTTACCAATCCTACATCTTATAGAGGGCTAATATCCAATATATACAAAGAACTCAAGAAATTAGACTCCAGAGAACTAAATAACCCTATTAAAAATGGGGCACAGAGCTAAACAAAGAATTCTCAACTGAGGAATATGAAATGGCTGAGAAGCACCAAAAGAAATGTTCAACATCCTTAGTCATCAGGGAAATGCAAATCAAAACAACCCTGAGATTCCACCTCACACCAGTCAGAATGGCTAGGATAAAAAACTCAGGTTACAGCAGATGCTGGTGAGGATGTGGAGAAAGAAGAACACTCCTTCATTGTTGGTGGGATTGCAAGCTGGTACAACCACTCTGGAAATCAGTTTGGCATTTCCTCAGATAATTGGACATAGTACTACCAGAGGACCCAGATATATCATATACCCAGAAGATGCTTCAACATGTAATAAGGACACATGCGCCACTATGTTCATAACAGCCTTATTTATAATAACCAGAGTCTGGAAAGAACCCAGAAGTCCCTCAGCAGAGGAATGGATACAGAAAATGTGGTACATTTACACAATGGAGTACGACTCAACTATTAAAAACAATGACTTCATGAAATTTGCAGGCAAGTGGATGGAACTCGAAAAAAATGTCATCCTGAGTGAGGTAAGTCACTCACAAAAGAGCACATGGTATTCACTCAATGATAAGTGGATATTAACCCAAAAGTTCTGAATACCCAAGATACAATTCACAGACCACATGAAACTCAAGAAGAAAGAAGACCAAAGTGTGGATGCTTCAGGGCTTCTTAGAAGGGGGAGCAAAATACTCACAGGAGGAAATATGGAGACAAAGTGTGGAACAGAGACTGAAGGAAATGCCTTCCAGAGACTGCCCTACCTGAGGATCCATCCCATATACAGCCGCCAAACTCGGACACTATTGCAGATGCCAGGAAGTGCTTGCTGACAGGATCCTGATATGGCTGTCTCCTGAGAGGCTCTGACAAAGTCTGACAAATACAAAGGTGGATGCTTTCAGCCAACCATTGGACTAAGCACAGGGTCCCTGATGGAGGAGTTGGAGAAGAGACTGAAGAAACTGAGGGGGTTTGCAGCCCCATGGGGGGAGCAACAGTGTCAACTTGCCAGATTCCCTGCCTCCCCTCCCCCCCTCTGGAGCTCCCAGGGACTGGACCACCAACCAAAGAGTACACATGGAGGGACCCATGGCTCATGCTGCATATGTGGCAGAGGATGGCCCTTGTTGGACGTCAGTGGGAGAAGAGGCCCTTGGGCCTGAAGATGTTTGATACCACAGTGTAGAGGAATGCCCGGGTGGGAAGACAGGAGTGGGGGGCAGCATCCTCATAGAGGCAGTGGGAGGGAGAATGGGATAGGGGTTTCTGTAGGGGAGAACTGGAAAGGGAATAACATTTGAGATGTAAATAAAGAAAATATCCAATAAAAGAAACCGAAAAGAAAAAAGTGTCTTTATCTGAAACCTATTTAAACAACTCCTCCATACAAACTTAGCTGACTGTTCTAGTCACAGCAGGGACGCCCAGGTGGACTTTAACTGGCTCTGCCTTCCTCTCTTCCTTCTAGCAGCTTGGCTCCCTTCTTCAGGTTAGCCATTTTCTGCCTGTACTGCTGTGTTCTTCAGGAGTGTTCACAAATTCCTTTATGGATTTGGACCTCTTCCTTCCAATGAGCACAGAGAGAGTAGGTGACTTTAAACCATTCATATCAGCAGAAAATGAGGACAACAAACTAAGAAGATTTGCTTAGAGACAGAAGTCTTTACTGGGTAGCTTTGGCTAGCATCTCCTCAGGGGGAGAGAGAGAGAGAGAGAGAGAGACAGAGAGAGAGAGAGAG
>NW_022196896.1:43696717-43699826 GCF_008632895.1 Mastomys coucha
AGAGAGAGAGACAGAGAGACAGACAGAGAGACAGACAGAGAGACAGAGAGAGACAGAGACCGAGAGAGACAGAGAGACAGGGACAGAGACAGAGACAGAGAGACAGAGAGAGGCAGAGAGAGAGAGAAAGAGAGAGCTCTGACTCACATTCTGAACTCACTGTTTCCTGTCACTGGAGAGCTAATGCCTGTCCCTATGGCTAAGGCTAAGTCTGAGTTCATGCACCTAAGACAGAGACAGGAGAGATGGGATAAAGGGAAGAAGGAGGTGCACAAACTCCTCTGTGTGCAGCCTCAGGAAGTAGCTCACATTCTGGTCCTGTAGCATGCCTGCCCTAGTGCAGGTGGCACAAACAGAAAGTCTATGCATTGAAACCAGCACCCTAAACTCTTTTGCTCCCATATTCCACTGAGACTCAACCTTTGGGCACCTGTCTTACGGAGGCTGCCATAAAATCTGACAAACACAGTCTCTACTTACTATAGAAACTTTGGGAATTATATAGGCTAGTAATTATTAAAAAAAAAAACTCATTTTAACTCTGGTCTATGTTCAGGATTGAAAATTATCAGACCCAAGAAAGCTTTTGCTTGTATCTGTTGATATCTATTGTATTTGAAAAACTCAGGCAAAGTAATGTTTTCATTCATCACAAAAATGAACCTAAATGGATGCTTTCATGAAAATTTTATTTTCTGAAATATTTTAGTAGGGAGCATGGCATGCTTTCATTTTTTTAAGTGTTATATAGAACACATCTGTTTTGAAAATCCTTTTCCTGTCTGGCATATAAAAATGCAGCGATTTTTACCTCCCTCTTTCCTACTTCTCTTGGTTGTGGTGTGTTATCTTTGGCTAAAAATCCATCCTTACCCAGATATGCAGTTGTAGAGAGGAGATGTGTTTCAATGGTGGTTTTGGTTGGTCATAGATACTCTTCTCTGAACACCCAAACTCCCCCAGGTTGGCTTCTGAGAAGCTGGCTGTGACATGGATTCTGATACGGTATCAGTGAGTCTCTCACACTCAGTGGCCTTTCTTGTACTCTTAAAATGTGCTTTTACCCTCATGCATAGTTTTCCTAAGGAGCGCTATGACCATCCCTCATCTACCTCTAGTTTCGCTTTTTGAGACAGGGTTTCTCTGTGTGACCCTGGCTGTCCTGGAACTCACTCTGTAGACAAGGCTGGCCTTGAACTCAGAGACTCACTTGCCTCTGCCTTCCAAGTGCTGGGGCACCTCACTTTTAAGACAAATGAAAATTTCTTCTCAGTGGCAAAAGAGACCAATAAAGGAAAATAAGATAAAACACAATAGAACATTTGCTAAAAGTAGCAAAGGGGAAAAATAGAACTAATTTACAGATTAAGATGGAGATAAGGGTATCTTAGCTATTATAAGAAGAAAATGAAGAACTTTACGTTGAGAAACTTAGCCTTCACGGTGCATGGTGGCTATGCTGAACGACTTAGCCTTCACGGTGCATGGTGGCTATGCTGAACGAGGTCTCGTTTTTATACTCTTTCTCAGCTGTTAGTGAGGACTGGGGTCCAGAGCACTGTTAGCAAGCTTCCCCAGCAAGCATAAGGCTCCAAGTTAGACCTCAAGTTCTAGAAAACAAAAAGAGGCCGGTGAGGAGGGATTATAGATGTCCCACCTCATACGGGACACTAAGGCCATCCACGCAGAGTCAGAAGCAATGAGAACAACCTGGGAGCCAGACAGCCTGGGATGGGAAAATCCTTCATCATCTTTTCATTTAGAGCTTTATTTTTATGGATGCATATATGTGTGTGTGCATGTTTGTATGCATGTGCATATGTGTGTAAGTGCCCTCAGAGACTAAAAGCGGGAGTAGGGTACCATGATGCCTGAGTTCCAGGTGTCACAGCAAGTGCTCTTCACCATGGAGCCATCTTTCCAGGACTTAAAATCACGTTATTTAAAAGCAGATACAGAGACAAAGTGTGAAACAGAGACTGCCCCACCTGGGGATCCATCCCATATATAGTTACCAAATCCAGACACTATTGTGGATGCCAACAAGTGCTTCCTAACTGAAGCCTCATATAGCTGTCTCCTGAGAGGGTCCGACAGTGCTTGACAAATACAGAAGTGGATGTTCTCAGCCAACCATTGGACTGAGCACAAGATCTCCAATAGAGAAGCTAGAAAAAGAGCCAAAGGAGCTGAAGGATTTGCAGCCCCATAGGAGGAACAATAATAAAACCAACCAGTACACCTAGGGCTCCCAGGGACTGAACCACCAACCAAAGAGTTCACATGGGGGGACCCATGGCTCCAGCTGCATATGTAGCAGAGGATGACCTAGTTGGACATCAATGGGAGGAGAGGCCCTTGGTCCTGAGAAGGCTTTATTCCCCAGTGGAGGGGAATGCTAGGACAGGGAAGCAGGAGTGGATGGGTTGTTGAGCAGGGTGAGGGGGAATGGGATAGGGGATTTTTGGAGGGGAAACCAAGAAAGTGGATAACATTTGAAGTGTAAATAAAGAAAATATCTAATAAAAAAAGCAGTTTTACAAGTTAAAAAAAGATGCATAAACAACCTTTTTGGTTAAAATACAAAGCAATTCTTCCCACAACATGTCCATACATATACATCTGTATACATTTCTCTCACCTTAGTCCCTCCCTTCCTCTGAAGAGTCCTCCTTTCTGCTTCCATAACACATACATTCCTTCCTCCTCCTTTTGGCTTCTTCTTCCACTCACTTACTATATGTATAGAAATTTAAATCTATGCCCCACATTTAAGTGAAAACTTGCCATTTTGTCTTTCTGAATCTGCTTATTTTGTCTAACACTGACTTGTAACTCCAGTTGTTTTTCTACAAATGTTGCAATTTCATTTTTCTTTATAGCAGAATAAGATTCTATTATGTATAATTCTGCTTTTTCCTTATCCAGTCACATACTGATGGCCATCTAGGCTGCTTTCATATCTCACCCATTACACAGCACAGCATGAAGTACAGCTCTTTTAAAACACATGAAGCAGAGGAAAACGCAGAAGCTTCATGCTACCCACTCTCTGCCCTATCCATTGCTAAGAGAGGAGATTGTCCATACAGATACTGTGTGGTCCCCC
>NW_022196896.1:43699934-43703745 GCF_008632895.1 Mastomys coucha
TATTGTGTGCCCCCCCCCCCAGGCAAGCTCCTGCTGTTCTGTGGTTCTTCTTATACAAGCAGTGAAGAATCTAAAGCTGTTTCAAACAGAATCTTTTTTAGGTAAAACAGAAGAATGGCTGGTGTTGCTCTACCATTTATTTGCAACCTCAGATGTCTTTCTTTTATTATGTTATCTGTCTGTCAGTCTGTCGTGTGTGTGTGTGTGTGTGTGTGTGTGTGTGTGTGTGTGCGCGCGCGCGCATGTGTGTGTGTGTGTTTGTGCGCGCGTGTGTGTTTGTGTGTGGTGTGATGTGAGTTGGCACACACATGACACAGTACACTGCTGGTGGTCAGTGGATAATCGACAGCTTAAGGAAATTATTTCTCTCCTTCCACCACGTGGGTTCTGGGATCCAGCTCAATATTAGGCATTACACATTGAACCATCTTGCTAGCTGACCTCAGCCTTCTTACTCTTAATTTTGAGATAGAATCTCACTGAGTTGTCCAGGCTAAACTTAAACTCACTTTGTAGCCCAGGTAAATCTTCTGCTCCAGCTTCAGCCACCTGAGTAGCAGCAATGACCTCAAAAGCAAAAAGAGAAGGCTGGAGGCTCACGGTAACCAGAGCCCCCATGCTAACTAATGTTTACCTGGATTGCACTGATTTCTTGCTCTGTCTACTTTCTGGACATTTTTTTTTTAAGTCATGCATTCAAAGATTTCTCTGAATCAAGTTTCACTACTGGAGAGAAAAGAAAAATGGCCCCTAAAGCTACCAGAATAGAGAAAGACAAATTTTCACTGGCAAGCACAGAGATCCAATCCCTGTTTGCCCCAGTGGATAGGTATATACTGAAGGGCTGCCCCACTGACAGAAGACGCAGCCACATGCTAGATTCCTGGCAGTGAGAAGTCAGCAGCGTGTTTACCTGGTTTTGCTATGACTGTTCAGATGATGGTCAGGAGAGCAAGCAAAATTCCCTTCTGGTACCTATTAAAATCTGGTGTGTTCCACTCAGTTCTTTTGACGGGAAGGGAATGGTTTTTTTCCTGCTCTTTGATGAAGCATTTTTATCACCAAATCAAACAAAAATCTTGTGCCTGTAAAAATCCCTTTAAAATTGCAAAATATCACTGCTGTTGCTGTCTGTTGCAGGAGCCACCAGACTAAAATAAAAAAAAAAACTTGATACAAAACATTATATACAAAATCAATTCAGCACCCAGGACCAAGGAACACCCAAAGTTTCAAAATTACAGTGCCAAAGTTACTTCTTCTGAAACACTCATCTTAGGAGCTGTCTGTGGACGGGGACTTTGGCTCTCATTTGATGAGTCACCATCGCTAGTCCACCACTAGCAAGGAGCTCTGGTCTTTCAGAAAGCCCCCAGCAGAGTGTTTTTAGTGTACCCACCCCTTGTTACTCAGCAACTTTAACACCATCAGCCTTTACCCTTGGCTCTCAGAGCAGAATCAAGATGGGGTCCTCACTTTTGCCTAACCTCCAGCCACCTCTGCAGAGTTCCCAGTCCCCACTGTATTTCTGTATTTCTCACTCAGATCTCTGAAACAAAATGATGAAGGGTCAAAATGGAGAAAGCTTTGGGATGTCTGTCTGTCTGTCTGTCTGTCTGTCTGTCTGTCTGTCTTTACTCCCTCAATCCCTCCATCCCTCTCTCTTTCTTTCCTTTTTTTCTAAGGACACAGCATGCTTGAGTTATAGCGGTGACGAGAGGAGAACTTTGACGTTCTCCATGGTAGCTCTTGCCCTAGAGATTCAATAATTTAATCTAGGGCTTATGAGAAATGGGACGCCTCTTTTTTATCTTTGGTTTCGTTTGTTTTTTCTCCCTGTTTGGAGTTTTGTGTTACATTGTGTTTGTCCGTTCTGAAGACCCTGGGTGGCTGGAGATGGCTGAACTCCTCATCCATCGCTGGAACTGCAGGTGTATGGCACACCCATGCTCATACACTGCTGTGGCTGAGCTCAAGGGTTCCTGACACTGGGCAGTAGCTGTGACTCTAAGCTACAGCTCCATATCTCTCCTTCATCATTACTATATCTTGCTAGAAACGTTTCACTAAATCCATGAGGCAGAAAATTTTTGAGATTTTTTTCTTCTGCATCAGTTATAGAATTATATATAGATTGACGTTAAAAGTGAATTCAAAGGACATGATTGCATCTCTGTCCATGTGAGTCAGTGGGTTGGAAGTCTGTGTGTTTGCTCATGGGGCACCCTGAGAGAATAAAATTATGAGAAAATAACTCATTTTAAATATTGAGCTTTGAAAATCTGCTCCATTTCTGTATTTATCAAAATTCTTACTATTGTCAGTATTCGATGTAACTTCTTTTGTGGGTCTGTTTGCTCTTTTGAGACACTTGCTACAAGGGCAATCCCAACACTGAAGCCGCTTCCCTGTGGGGTTTCGTTTGTTGTTTGCATTAGATAAGCTAATGTCCTACAGCTCTGGACAGTGGTCAGCTTGTAATCTTTTTTAGCCTCCAACGCAGTGGGATGACAGGCTGTAGCACCCACCTGGCTTTGGATCTATTCTAAAGGCTGGACTATTAAATGTCCTCTCACCTCTGGATTTCCTCTCCTGGTGAGCTCTTCCAGTGTTACTGGCTACATAAGCATTGCATTTGAACTATGCTCCTGAAGCACTCTTTTGGCCTGGTTCAGATGAAGAAACTGACATTAGAAGGAATAGATATGCATTTGCTGCGTATAGTACAATGGTAACACTTAGATTTTAATATGGGGTCTGAGGAATTTCTGCTTTCTATTCATCTTATCTGCGGTTACTATGGCTGTTACAGTTACCATGGCCCAAACGACCTGAGAAGGAAACGATCAACTTGCACTTCCACATCATCACTGTTCATCACTGCAGGAAGTGAGGGCAGGAACTCAAACAGGGCAGAAATCTGAAAGCAAGCACTGATGCAGAGGCCATGGAGATTGAGGCTTACTGGTTTGCTTATCATGGCCTGATCAGCCTGCTTTCTCATAGAACCCAGGACCACCCGCAATGGGCTGGGCCCTCCGTAATCAATCACTAATAAGGAAAGTGCCCTACAGCAGGATCCTATGGAGGCATTTTCTCAGTTGAAGTTCTCTACTTTCACATGACTGTAGTTTGTATCAGGATGACATAAAACTATCGAGCACAATTGACCCTTTGTCAACTTGACATACAAACACATAACTGTTAAGCCATAGCCTTTCCTTTCTGATTAGCCCCTAAGATTACACGTAAATATCAGCATTACAATATTAACATTTCAAATTTAAAAGTCTCACAGTCTTTAAAGACTCAAACATTTAACAATTCAGTCTCTTTAAAAAATATTCAGTCTCTTTTAAAATCCAGTCTTGGTAAAATTTCAAAATCTCATTAAAAGTTCAAAGTCTCTTATTTGTAAAATAATTTTTAAAATAAGTTAAATAATTCCCTACTCTAAGAGGGAGGATCTGGGACACTGTTATAGTCAAATCTAAGCAAAACCAAACTTTAAGTGTGTAAATTACTCAATGCTCAGTGTCTGGTATTGCCTTACAATCATCTGGGTTCTTCCAAGAGGCCTGGGTCACTTCTTGGGCTTCATCCTCTGCAGAGGACAGCGTGTCTTCTACCTTCCTGCTAAGTCCACTCCTCTGCTGCTGCTCCTGTTCTTGGCAGTCATTCCATGGTATTGGCATTTCCAGAATGCTGGGATCTCTGCTGCAACAGGGTTGTACTTCACCAATAGCCTCTCCTGGTATCTCTCTATGGTACCAAGCCTCTCCTGGTATCTCTCTATGGTACCAAGCCTCTC
>NW_022196896.1:43704466-43716487 GCF_008632895.1 Mastomys coucha
CAAGCCTCTCCTGGTATCTCTCTATGGTACCAAGCCTCTCCTGGTATCTCTCTATGGAACCAAGCCTCAATTTCTCTCCATGAACCCTTCAATTCTGGCATTTCAACTGCTACTGAGGCTACATCTTCTCCAATGTCCCATTCTGGCTTCTCACACTGCCAAATCTCAAACATTTTTCATGACTCCTTCATGCCTTAAAAACCAATAAATACCACCTGGGTGACTCTTACGCTACCAAGCTGCATGGCCAGCAGGATGTACATCCTTGACAGCCCCTAGAGCACAGCTTCTGTGTGCTTCCTCTGAGGAAACTCTTCCCATCCTCTGGGAGGCTGAGGTCTCTCTCTCCTTAATCACCACTAATTTCTCAGCTCCATCTGAGCAGCGGCAACTATCCCAGTAAAGCAAAAGTTTCACTTCAGTGTCCTGATTTCTTGTTAATCATAGACAATTTTTCAGCCCCAGCTGACCAAAACCATAGATTTGTAATGACTCTGATAATGGCTCTCAAGTCTCCTTCTGGAATTTTATAATCCAAGCCTCCATCGTCTGCATTTCTCCTAACATGCTTATCTTCCATCTTCCCACAGAACAGTTTACTGAGCTATCAGTTCAATGGCTTTTTTATCCCAGAGCTCTCAAGTCTTCCCACAATCCTCCCTGAAACACATGGCTATGTCTGTCATAGCAATAACCCACAATCCTGTAACAATTTCTGTTTCAGTTGTGGTTACTATTGCTGTAATGAAATGTGGTGAACAAAAGCAAGTTTGGGTGAAAAGTGTTCACTTAGCTTATATTTCAGTATAATTGTTTCTTGTTGAAAGAGGTCAGAACAGGAACTCACACAGGGCAGGCACCTGGAGGCAGGAGCTATTGCTGAGGCCATGAAGGGGTGCTGCTTACTGGCTTGCTCCTCAAGGCTTGCTTGGCCTGCTGTCTTATAGAACTCAGAAGCACCAGCCCAGGGATGGCCCCACCTACAGTGCTGTGGACCCTCCCTCATCAATCACTAGTTTTTAAAAAATGTTCTACTGCTGGGTCCTATGGTAGCATTGTCTCTATGGAAGTTTCCTCCTTTCAGATGAGTCCAGCTTGTGTCAGGTTGGCATAAAATTAGCCTGCATATTATTTTTTAAGTTTGTTTGTCTGGTTTTTGAGCAGGTCTTTCTTGTGCTGTAGTCCATGCTGGCACAGAACTCATGGCAATCCTCTTACCTTCTCCTTCTTCCACCATGTTAAGAAACATTTATTATTATTATTATTATTATTATTATTATTATTATTATTATTATTATTATTAATTTTACTGCTCACTGCCCTCTCCTGGTTACACTCTGCCAAAATCTTCCCTCATCTCTCTTCTTTTCTGAGAGGGTGTGGTCCCACTGGGTGTCCCCCCACCCTGGCACATCAAGTCTCTGCAGGGCTAGGTGCATCCTTTCTCATTGAGATTAGACAAGGCAGCCCAGCCAGAACATATCCTATGGACAGTCAACAGCTTTTGGGATACATCTAGCTTCAATTGTTCAGAACCCACATGAAGACCAAGCTGCACATCTGCTCCATATGTGCTAGGGGAGTGGGCCCTGTCCAGCCTGTGCATGCTCTTTGGTTGGTGGCTCAGTCTCTGAGAGCCCAAAGGGTCCAATACCTAACAAGGGTCCAAGTTAGTTGACTTTGTTGGTCTTCCTGTGCAGTTCTTATCCCCGTGGAGCAGCAATCCTTTCTCCCTACTCTTCCATAAGAGTCTGCTTGGAAACATTCTTACTTTGTATTTTAAAATTTTGTTTAAGATAGGGACACTCCTTCTGAGGATGTGTGATCTTTATACTCCTTCTGTGTTAGCCTGCCAAGTGCTGAGATGACAGTCTGTGAGTCAGCCACTACACCTGAAAATATGGGTTCTTAAGCATCATACCACACCAGGCAGTGGGAAGGGGCCAGGCTTGCTGGAACCTTTGGGGACCGTCTTCACTGATATCTAGCCTACAGCAGATGCTGGTCCTCTGCTCTTCAGATGTCACAGCTGAATTACCCAGCATGCCTGGGGTTCTTGCCATTATTCATTTTGAGTTCCCTTTTGTCTGTAAGCCCATGATGCCACAGAAAAAACAATGTCACCTCTCAACCTCTAGCTCCTAACTGACCCCAGGACCAACCAGCCTTCTTGAGACTGAATACAGGCACCAGAAGCTGTGTCCGGTGGCGGTTCTCTGGGGTTTGGGTTTGGTTTAGTTCAAAACAGGAAGTCATACCCCCACCCAGTCTCACCTCTTAACAAAAATCCAGCTGTGTTTTCTTAATGGTCAAGACAACAGTATTTTGATTTTATGAAGTCACAGGCAGAATCTCAGTCTAGCAGACATTTAGGTACTTTTACCCTTCACACTTTTACAATGCTCTAAAAAATGGGTTTCAGAGAGACTGCTGACTGAAAAACAATACAGACCTTGCAGCTCTTGAAAGAAAAAAAAGACATGATGCCAAAAATGTGGGGGTGGGATTGAAAACACCAGTTACGGGGGGAGTGAGGAGCAGGGTGCAAGAGCTGTGGACTCCAGAGGGTGGGGATGGAGGACTTACAATTGTAAACACCAGGGTATGGGTCAGGCTGGGAAAGGTGTGTGTCAGGGTGTGTGTGTACGAGAGAGAGAGAGAGACAGACAGACAGAGACAGAGACAGAGACAGAGACAGAGCAGAGCAATGAGGATGGAAAATTTGTATCCCACCTCAGGTAACCCAGAGCTCAAAATGCTTCAACTTTGGCAGGCTTCTAGTTCTTGCTTTCCAGGCGGAACTCTGGAAAGATGAGAAACACAGAGTATTTTGATTTGGTATGATGGCTCGTTCTGACAGCCATGCTAGTAACCCCAGTACTAAGGGGCAGCATGAGGAGGATTATGAATTCAGTGCCAGCTGGGCTTACAGAGTGAGCCTCTCATATGTCTGTATACAGAATAGAGATGAGAAAGAGAGATAATGGAAATCTGACTAAACATTGCCATCCTTAATCCATAACGACTGCCAACTGAGAGAGGAGAGTCCTACCTATTTATAGTTGATTTCCACACCAAACAACCTTAGAAAAGATGTTTACAATGCATGTTTTGTCCATAAAAAAATAAATTTATTTACATATGTTAGTTACCATGGTAGTGCAGCATTGCCAGGACCACTGAGCACCATGTACTGGGTAGAGACCAGTATAATAGAGGCCAGCCCTAGTCCTCGCCCCAGCCACCCACACTCACAGTCTTTGGACCAGGAAGAATAATGCATCTCTGGAAGAACAGGAATCCCGCAGAAGGCTGTGCTGTAGTAGGGTGACCCAATCAGAGGGGTGAAGCACATGTCCCCAAATGGGCAGTAAGAAAAAACTTCGGGAGACAGTGTGTGTGGGAAGGAGCTGAGGCCCCATATACAAGCTGCTCTCAAGGGACAGAAACCAGCAGGACAGCTGGCCCCAACACTGCCTAAACACAGGAGGGAGGCGGAGCTCAGGAAATGAACCCCAGCCTGCAGGGATTTCGAGCAACACCAGCTCCTGGTGGTATATGTCTCCATCTCACCAGTCCTGCCCAGAGGTCCTTGGTGATAGGCTGGGGCGCAGCTCTAATGCCAAGGCCTTCTTCCTAGTGCTGGCAAACAGCTCTCAGCCATGGTCACAGAAGGACCTGGCTGTGCAGGACCGGAAGGAAAATCAACCAAATCAATCATGAGGAAAATCGAGATTAGCTTCAAAACCAACCCTTTCTGCACTGGACTCAGATGCCAGGCAGGGGGTTGTGCTCAGAGCTAAAGCCCCAGTTTTGCATCTAGGCCGCACATTCTTCCCCTGAAACTGGGCTTTCTTTGACTACAGAAGTTTGCACTGATTCGAGGCAGCCATGGCCATCTGTGCTCTAGAAGGGCAATGACACTTGTCTCCTGTCTTGTTCACAGGTCCAGGGAAAGGAGAAGGTCCGGAATCCAGTGGGTCTTCCTTCGCCCAGTCCTTTGCGTTCAACACAATCCATCTAAGCGGAAGTTCCACAAAGTCTGTTAGCTGCAGAAACGTCTTTGGTGTCAGAGTCTGGACGTCCAGAGACCACGAATGGCCACGTCTGAAAAAATTGAAATGAGCATCAGTTACCGAGGAAAAACAATCACAAAGTGAAACCGCTTTCCCAAGGGAAGCCCCGAGGTCCCTTGCTTTTATCTGCATATGTGTGTCTTGTCCTTCTATTAGAATTTTAATCCTACTGGTTACTGATGATTTGGGACCGACAGCGTCCTTCATGCTTTCCTCATGGGTTGCCCACATGATTTTCCTGTGAAAAGTGCGAGAGTTTAGGATTCTGTGATTTAATGTCCTCTCCCTCACACACACACACACACACACACACACACACACACACACACACACACTGCATTCATTTCTGAATAAGTTTGGATGAGATCTTTCCCAAGCTCAGGAAGCTGGCAGGTTAGACAGGGACTTTCCGAGCAGTCGCGCCCGGGAAAACTATCCTGCATTAATGTTTTCTTTTCTTTTGTTTAAAACCTCTCAAACTCTTATTTTAAAAAGTTATCCCCCACCCCCTCTGCCTCTTTAAAGAAAGCAGCACTGGCGATTCAAACCTGCTAGGTTGTTGTCTGGAAAAAGTTGGGCAACTCAGTTTTTTTGTTTTTGTTTTTTGTTTTGTTTTGTTTTGTTTTTCCATTTGGCCTAATAACGTAGAAATACTCCCAAGTGGGGAGCAACACTTTATCCCGGAAGTAGGGTGTTAACTGATAGCTGTCACCAGCGAAGGACCAGGACATTTTCAGATGGCTGGATGATTTTCTCCCAGAAAATGGCTGGCTCCTCTTCTCTTGATTCGGGGGCCACTAAACTAGATTCCTTACCACCGGTTCCAGAAACCTCCCCTCTTGGCTCTTCCTCTGAGGCCGAGCCAGCCCTGGGCCCCGGTAGCACTCTGGGCTGCTGTCCCCGGGCCTCGAGCGCAGCATCCCTACCAGGTTCACAGGGTGCACGTAGCTGTCCTCGTAGCGGTCCTCCTGCAGCAGCTGGCGCAGGTGCGCGATGTAGCTGGAAGCCAGGCGCAGCGTGTCCAGTTTGGAGAGCTTGGTGTCCGGCGGCACCCAGGGCAGGCTGGTCTTCAGTCTGGAGAAGGCTTTGCTCAGCACGCGCATCCGAGCGCGCTCGCGAGCATTGGCTGCGTTCCGCTGTGACTGCTTGCACTCTGCGGCCGAGCCCTTGGGCAGCAGAGGCTTCTTCCCCACGCCGCCCGCCTTGTCCGCGCCGCCACCTGCCCCGCCGGCGTCAGCTCTGCGGGGCCGCTTCCTCTTGCGTCGTCCCGCGGCTCCCGCGGCTCCCAGGGAGCTGGGCTCCTCTTCGCCGTCCGGGTCCTCCTCCTCCGCAGAAGAGTTGTCGCTGGGCGAGGCGTAACCGCGCTCCGTGCGGAGCAGGGGCGGCCTCTTGGAGGCCGGGGCCGGGTAGACCCGCTGCAGCCCCCGCATCTCTGTGTCTTCGGGGTCACTCACCGAGCCAGTGGACATCGCCTGTTCCCCGGCGCCCAGGAGCGCCCGCCTTTCTCCTTCCCGGCCAGTCTCGCCTTCTCCGGCTTCTTTCTGACAGAGGCTGGGGTGTGGGAGAGCTCAGTGGAGGACCGGAGACCAGGGCTTGCCGCCGCACTGAGGTTCCCCTGTAAGCTGGCCGCCTGGAGCGGGCGCGATCGGCCGCTGACCCTGTAGTCCAGGGCTCTGTTGAACTTGACTCGGGATCCAGAAGTACAGCCGAGAGCTGAGAGCTGTGCCTTTTGACAGGACTATTTATCTGTACTCTTAGGGACAAACCACCCTCAGCAAAGTAGAGAGGGTTTAAAAGGGGGACAAGAGGTGGGGCAGGGGCGTGGAAGGGGTGGGGAACGTTTTTCCAGAAACCCGCGGTTAGCGGGGCCGGAGCAAGGAATGTTTGTGCGCAAAGCCGAGACTTGGGTCTCTACGCCCACGATCCTCAGAGTAACTGTGTGAGGTGAGATTTGGGAATTAAAAGACCAAAGACCTTGTTCCTACTCATCCCATTTCCACCTGCAGCTGCTCTGAGCGGGCGGGAGAATCGGAGCATGCCCACTGCTGCTTGTCTCCCAGGCTCTTCCTTGGGACCTGTCCTTCAAGTTCATCACTCATGATGCGTGTTTGCTTGTCTGAGGACTTCGCAGAACGACTACAGAGAAAAAGCAAAAACCTACGAGCAGCTCCAACAACCTAAATCTCTTGACCCCTACCCCTGCCCCCTACCCCCTTTATGATTCACAAGGCGCGCGCTTTTTTTCTACTTTAGCTCATTTCATCTTCAAGCAACATCTGAAACTTACATGTTATTATGTCCGTCTTGCAAAGTCACTGGCAGAGCCAATAAATAGGACCAGGAATCTGTGTGTAGCATTTCAGTACACAAGCCTCCTAACCACACATTAAGAGACATTATTTTCCACTGTTTTAAGAGTCCCCCGTGTGATTAAGTTGTGGACTCTGACCCAACACTTTGAGAGCAAATTCTTGGATGCAGAATGCCGTGCCAAAATTAAAGAGATAGGAAAGAAGAAAGGAAAAGAAAAGAAAGACCAATAACAAACAAAAAGGACGACCAAGCAGCCCCTAGAATTGTGCTGAATTTCAAGTCACAACAAAACACCTTGCCTTCCCCAACCTCAGAGCGGACAAAACAAGGTGGAAGGCAGGCAATGTGTGCTCAAGGCTTTGTTAGCAATCAGAGACAGGTGCAGCTGGGGCTCCCGCTGTGCGCCAGATTGAGGAATTGCGCCCTTAAAGGGTTGGGGTATGACTGCCCTGGCTGACCAGAAGGAAGGTTTCTTTCCTGTTCGGCTCCATTGTCTTCTTGTACTTCTCGGCTCACAGGTTCCAGATGAGAGTGAGTCAAGCAGGCTCGCGCTGCCTGGCAAACTCTAGCCTTTACCGCAGAACAAATAGCTGAGCCTTGAGCCTGAAGAATCTTAACAGGTGGCTAGCACGGCTTGATTTCGCCCTCCAGGTTTCCCTCCACGTTGTCTCAAGATGGTACCCCCTACTTAGCAGTATTGTGCACAACCACTCCTGCTTGCTACCATGTACAAGAAGTCTTCTTGTACATTTTGTCTTTGGTTGTGGGTAGGGTAAGAGAGGTTCTCATCATGAGACAATTTGAGTAAAAGAGTCCTTTGCCCTCAGATTTTCTGGGTTGAGGAAATGCAGCTGTATTTGGCAGAGGGTGGCCGGTTTGTTGTGCTGCTTAAACTTGACTGCAGGCAAACCTGGCCAGGCAAAAGGGGGTGGGGCAGAGGTGGGGCGCAGGCAGAAAGATGGAAGGCAGAGGTGTTACATATAGATGACTTGAAGCTTTCACTACAAATACATACTCTCACACATTAGGGGCAGGCATATAGGTTTTAAAAATCTGGGTTGTTTATACAGGTGCAGAACAAAGCCGTTCCTTAGTAAAGATTAATGGTGGGGGCATGCTGCATTTCTCTGAACAGTTCCCCAAGCTGCCCAACCTCAATGCTGAGGATCGAAGCAAGGTTCTCCTCCCTGCGGAAGCACCTTGTCCAGAGCGCCCTCCTTCTCTTCTCCTCCCAGCGTTTCCTTTCGTCCTTTTCCTCCTGAGACTGTCATAGGAATGAAACCTCTCTACACGCCTTTACAAATCCTATTCTACTTTTCCCTTTCTCTTTCATTGATATGACCATTTTATTTCTAGTCTAGCTGTGGCTTCATTCCTTCTCCTTCTGCAGGCCTCAGATGCGGGCTGGAGATCAGTAGACAGCCTCTGCACTCCATTAGTGCACAGCTGCGCTTCGCGCTGTGCTGCAATGCCAAGCACTTGCCCCTCTTCACAGATTCACAGTGACCTTTCCTTCTCCCTGCAGTGTTCTCGAAGCCCGGAGAGCATCCCAGCACAGTGCAGCTTTCTTGAACGCCTATACTTTCCCATTGTTTTGATCTTACCACACATTGTAGGTGAACAATAATGGCTTTATTTTTGCATTAATAGAGCACTCTGAAATCCATTCTGCTTGCCTACAATTTAAAAATTATGAACTTGTAAAAGCTGTATGCTATGGTCTATAATTTATAGTCAGTCTTGATGTTTTAAGCCATATTTCTTCTAACTGTGCAGTGGTGAGTAAGGACAGTTGCTATTATATTATAAAACAGCATTAATATGTTTTATTATATTACCTCATTCTTGTTTTCTTGCTGCCTTCTTTTGGTAATTCCCTTTCATTTACTATTTTTTTTTTTCAGTCAAAATCTTGCTATATCGCACTGGTTGACTTGGTGCCTTTTACATATTCCAAACTGGATATAGGTAGGACACTCTTTCTGTCTCACCGTCCCAAGTGTGAGGGTTGCCGGGACACATCACTATATTCAACTGTTGAAAAATATGCACATATAATTTTAAAATAGAAACTATTTATAAAATATATGTGTGAGAGGGGAGAGAGAGGGAGAATATGAATATGTAACTCTGGACCTAGAACCCATGCCAATGCCTTGCCAGGCAAATGCTGTACCGCTAAACCTGCCCCAGCCCATGGTAACTTCTTGTGATGAAAAGGGAAGCTTGGGACCAACTGCCTGTGTAAGAATTAATTGCAGAAGATCATGTAGTGCTAAGTTTTATTATTCCTCTAGAACCTTGTCTATTTACAAGGACAATGCTTATGCCTCTCTCCTTTCTCTCTCTCTCTCTCTCTCTCTCTCTCTCTCTCTCTCAACATCAGGGCTTGCTCTGGGCTCTGACTATCACTAAGATGTTTAAGGTTTACTATCCTAATCCTGTGGAGAGCCGTTCCAAGAGTGATTGGTCTCATAAGCAAGCCCTCATTTGGCCAAGCTTGCTGCCATTGGTTGCTTTTGCATCTGGTGACCTATCCGATTTTGCTACATAGCCCATTTGGATTGGCTAAGCTTGGGAGTACTCAACGGCCAAGGGTGTGCCGGAAGGCGGAGCTTAAGTAATGGCTTGAGAGAGGCAGGAGAAGGAGAAGCCAGAAGTAGGAGAAGCAGGCAGGAGGAGCAGGAGGGAGAAGCAGGAAGGAGAAACATTGTTAAAAGGTTCCTGAAATAAACTGCTAAAAGGAAGAGTTCCCGGGTCACGTCTTTCTTGCCGGACAAGGCGGACACAACACTATCCCATCCCAAAAGAGTTCCCACAGCTCCCATAAGGGCTCTCACTGAATGAATAGGAAATAGAACTTCATTAGAAACTTTCTCCCCACTCCAGCTCCCCCCACTACAAAACAGAAGCACTTCTTCAATTCTTACTTTCCAAAGTAGACATGAAAAGGGGGATGAATAAGTTCCTTGGTGACTTGTTGTCATAATTACAAAATGTTGGGGTGTACAGGAGGGCAACTTTGTGGGGTAGAACACTGAGGAACCCTTATGTGACAAAACATTTAAAATGCAGAGCCTTTAAGGAAGCTGGTAGTTGGGGTGCCATGTACAGAAAATAGACATATTCATTGTCACCTCCTATCCTGTTCTGCAGCAAGTCCTTGGTATGAACCACTGGAGATGGGTGGAGATGGGTGGGGCTCCTCTATTCTCTGTGGCCAAATGAAAACCATACAGTATGCAGTTGCAGACTAAGTTCTTGTGGGGAATGTATCTAGGTGGGTGGTCCCCTTCCTATGTGAGTCTTAGAGATGCTTCTCTCCACAGCCTCTTTCTGTCCTGTTCTGTCACATTGGATGGAATAATTTCACATGCATTTGGACGATTGTACCTTGATCTAGAAAAATAAAAATTTAAGAGCATTCTTGGTCCATGGAAAAGACACTTCACTGGTGGCTAATGAGCGTTTGTAGGGTAGCTAGGCAAGTAGTTCAGGTCCACTGAATATTGAAGGTGTAAATGAATGAAAAAGTGGGAAATGCTTCATCAACATACCAAGCATGGTACACAATTGGGAATAAAATACACTAAGAAAATGTCACCTTTTTAATTATAAGGTTGTTGTTGTAAACTTAAGAATTATCTAACTTTTTGATAAAACATCTATTTCTTCTGTATGACTAGTATTGGGATTCACTATGAGTCCGGTGCTGAGCATAGGCATTTGTAAAGCAAAGCTCCTGGGAAGGCGCATTCTGGAGGAAACACCCGAGAGGCAGTGCGCAGCACAGAGAAGTAACATTGCTCTCACTTTTCTTGCATTTCAGCACCTGCACCTAATCATAAGTAATTCTGCAGCTCCAAGGGCAAGCAAACACTTCTGGTGGGGAATTACAGAGCCCTTCGTTAGAGAAGCATACACACATACACACAAAAACACATACATAAAAGCATGTTCACAAATATACCACACCATGCATCACACACACACACACACACACGCAAATATCACATACTATACCATAAGCACACACATACACCCACATACCACACACAAATGCACACACACATGCACATGCAAACATACCATATACCACACCATGCATCACACACAAACGCAAAACACACCACACACCACACACACACATACCACACCATACATCTCTCTTACATACACACACACACACACATACATACAACACCCCACCCCTCCACACACATACCTCACGCACACATGCACACGTCCATGCACTGTAGATGTAGATTTTGGTGTGTAACCCTCAAAGCCAGGGCTACAGTGACATGCTGTTCCTTTTCTCAGGACAACACCTGCATGCAAGTACAGTTCCCAAGAGAGGCAGATGAAAGGCGGGCACAGCTACCATCTTCATGTGGTATTTCAGGTACTTGTTAGATTCTCATGCTGGACTCCTCCTGCCGGGCACAGGGTTAGTCTCGGTCCTCACAGGTGTGGGTCCTATTTTGAAACTGCACTGGAAGCTGTGTGCCCCCTCCAGGTTCAAGTCAGCCTTTGTGTTGTTGCTGCGGCTGCGGCTGTTGCTGTTGTCAGTGCACCAGAGGGAAATATTCCTGTGAATGGTTGCCTTCAGAAGGTCACCAGCCATGAGGTCTGACAGGGGCAATGGCTGGAATTTCTGACATAATCAGTCTCAAGACCTAAATGATGACCATACCAGTTGACATCCCTGTGTAGGTGGGGGAAGCTCCCAACGTTCTGCCCCTAGATGAGGTACAACAGGCAATTAATGGCTGCTGAGAGAGGGAGCATCAGTCTTCCCCAGGGATAAGTCTTTAATTGGTTATCTAATTACCAAGTGATTAACACTAAAAACACACATGGGCCACACGAAATGGATCTAGTGTGTTGTATTTATATATTTATTCATGTGTTTATAAGGATAGTTGTTAAAGAACAGGGAGCATGGCAAGGAACATGAGAAGGTCTGAAGAGAAAGGAGAATTATGTAAATTAAGAACACACATATGATGAACAAAAAATGAAGACAAGTCCCAGTACCCAGAAGGTTGAGAAAGGAGGATCACAAGTTTAAGGCCAGACTGGGCTATGTGTAAGACAGTATCTTAAAAAAATAAAAATAAACAAACAAAAGAAGCCTTCACCCAAAATAAATAATTACAAAATGGTGAGTGGGTAGTTGGGGATAGGGAGGTGCGTCTCATACTTGATTTTCTCTTCAACTTAAAATATAAGCAAAGTACCCCATTGATAGTCTCCTCTATTGTGATGATGCCTAAAGGTTCAAACAGTGTTAGAAAGAGGTGGGTTTTGTTGTTGTTGTTGTTGTTGGTTTTTGTTTTGTTTTTTGATTTTTGTTTTTTGGTTTTTTTTTTTTAGCAGTAGCTTTCTGATTTTAGGGAGCTTCAAACTCCAAAAGCTGAGTGCTTTCTGTACATCACTTTGGCTACAGGATTAGCCTGCCAAGGAATTCCAGTCACTTGGAAGCATGCCTTTGAAATGAAGGTCCCCAAAGACTTTTGTGCCTTTGGAGCAGCAAGAATGATGTTGGGGAATCCTGAAAGTTGAGCTGCCTTGTGACAGCTTTGGCTCCTGGCTCTGAGAACAATTTTTTTTTTTTTTTTTTTTTTTT
>NW_022196896.1:43716541-43724345 GCF_008632895.1 Mastomys coucha
ACAAAAATCTTTTAAAGAAGCCTTTAAATTCTTAGGCAAAAGCTAAGAAAGTCCCATCTCTGGGGGAATTCCTCCTTTTTAAGTACTTTTGATTTTATTGACAGTAATTGTTGGAAGTGTGAAAATAGTTACTGAACCATTTCTTGAAGTTGTAATACTTGAGTGTTCAGTGTGTGGTCTCAAGTCTTGCTTGATAAAATTGTGCACTACTTGGGAACAAAATGTTGCCCTACTGTGTGGCAGGTACTGGAGAGAACCCCTTTGGTAGTGGACATTGGTTTTCCCTCTGCAGTCATCACCTGGCCTACCTTTCACTGTCTGTTAAGCCTCTGGGAGCAGGTTGCCTGTAGATAGCCTGTATGTTGAGGGTCCAGAATGGCTATGCACAACTCCAGTCCTTGTAGGGCACTATACAAGGTTAGTGACTATAGTCGGTCTGAGCCTCACCTGTCTTACAGTGGTCCTCTCTTGTCTTCTCTCCCATGTCTTGGGCTGTGTTCACAGGACTTGCATTTTAGAAGCCCTCTATCACTATGTTCACCTTCACCCGTGGCTCATGCTTGATGGAAAACCACATAAAAACTAGAAAAGTTCCCAATGCCAGAGGATGTTCTCATGTAGTAGATGAGAAAATACAAACAAAAAGGATGCTGTGCTGTATTTCTTTTTCAGTTTTACTCTTAAAGGAGAGCTTGAGGAAGTTGTTGAAAACAGAGATGAGTAAGTCTTGTGCTGCGTTTCATGTTTCTGTCCTTAGCTTACCATGGCTTAGCCATTTCCTCCAAGAAAGAAAGAAGTGTTAAAAACAAAGCAAGAAAATTAAATTGTAAGCTCATTGGTGACAGAGAGCATCGTGTGTCCCTGGGTCTGACTGCTCAGGAAAGGAGCCTCCTACATATTGGATGGTTGAAGATGCAAGCACATGAACATCATGTGCCATCTGCAAATAGTAGTTAATGGAAGCTACATTCAAGCCAATTGCTTGACCTTTGTCTAAACAGAGTTGATGTCTACATGTTCTATCTACTCTTCTGCTGATACTTAGCCATAAGCACATCTCTCACAAACTGGAAAGGCCCTGAAAGAACATTGTTTATTTATTTCATGTACACAGTGTGCACACCTAGAATGGCCACAATTTAAGTAATTGAAGAATTTCATTTATTGTTAAAGCCAGACAAACCTGTTTCTTCTTATAAACATGAGATCAACCTTTAAATAGCGTTTTTCTAGTAGAGAGTAATTCTGGATCTTCATAAAATTTCATGGATGACCCAACCTGGAAAATCTTATTTAAAAATAATAAAGGTCAATTGTAGAGCCCTATAATGCCCATATATTTAAATGGTAAGAGAGAAGAGAGGGACAGTCAAAGGAAGATGGGCAGTAATCAGAGGTGTGAAAGCCTATCAAGCCTAACCAGTGTTAGCGAAGGGGAGAGAGGAACTGACAGGCAGGGAGGACTGCCAGTTGAATTCTGGTGTGACTACACTGGAGGCTTTCCCTGTGCTCCAAAACACCAATGAAAAACAGAATGGAAAAATGGAAAATTAAAAAGGCAAAAGGTGACATGTTAAAAAAAAAATCTCTGGACCGACTGTGGAACAGAATGTGAATGTCTGTCCTCTGGGTTGGCTCCAGGCAGAAACCTCCTGAAGCTGAATTCCTTTCTATACAAAAGAATAAGATGATCTGATGAGTGTAAAGAAATTGTACCAGGTCTCTAGACTGGGAAGGTACCATAGAGGGCAGGCCCAGATAGGCCCAGGCAGGCCCAAATGCTTTCCTGAGACTGGGTCAATGTAAATAAACATTTCTCTTAATTATGGACTATAATTTACTCTTTTCTTGACTCCCTGGGTAACTTTTAGTTAAATGCCAGACAGTGAGACTTGCCTACTTGGTCCTAGATATTTTGTATTCCCATGAATATTATTTATCTTTGCTCTAGGATGCAGATAAATTACTTAGAAATAGTATGATGTACAATACGTGTGTGGCCCTGCCCTTCTTAACAGTGCTCAATGTTGCTTTACACTTATTTGAAAAAAGTTTTACTTCTCAGGTACCGTTTTTTTCTGATATTCTCGTGCATGGCTTTGAATCCCAGTGTATAATTCACATCATGAAGTCCAAGCCACAGGGCATTCACCACATGCTAGTTCTCCTGCTCCCATGAGCTAGGAGAATACAGAGGAATGACAAATGGTCCCATGTTCTTCCACTCTCTGGAGTTTCAGCATTTCTAGTGCTCAGGAGTTAGGTCAGGACTGGGGAGGTGTCCCTGGGGCATGAAGACCTGAATTTAGCCCCTGCAATCCACATGCACTGTGTTTTGTTTTTCTCCCACTTGAAACAAAGATCATCTGAAAAGAATCTTAATTGAGAGAACAGATCCATAAAATTGGCCTAGAGGCAAGTCTGTGGCATGCTTTTGGTTAATGATTGATGTGGGGTGGCCCAGCCCACTGGTAGGTGCCACACCTGAAATTCATCCTTACATTTAAAAAAATATGCTATGGGGACCAAGCAAGCTGAGTAGCTGCATTTCTCTTGGTCTTTGCTTCATTTCCTGTCTCCAGGTCTGCATTGTGTCTCTGCCCTGACTTCCCTCGGCCATTGACTGTGATGTGGAAGTATAAGAAGAAACAAACTCTTTGATGTTCTTAGTCATGGCATCTATCACAGAGATACAACACAAACTAGATTACCAAGTGAGAATGCCAGGCATGGTAGTCCATTTGCAATTCCAGCAACAGAAAGGCAGAGAGGGGCAGATCCTTGGGGCTTTCTGGTCAAGTAGAGGAGACTAATCAATATATTCTAGGGCACCTAGAAACCCAACCTCAGAGGACGCAGGCAACATTCCTGAGTGTAGCACCTAATGTTGTTGTCTAGTGTACACACACACACATACACTCACACACACATGCACACACATCAGATAAAGAGTCAGTGGAGGGCAAGAAACCAGGAGGTAACTACCTACTGGGATTCAGCAATGACATGCCAGCGCTGTCCGTCCATCTATCTCACACGCCTGTGGAGGCAAACCACACTCCTGTGCATTTCATTCTTGTCTCTACCTCTTCCTCTGCAACTTCTCTGTGGTTAGGTTTCCCATGGCAAAGGCTGAATCATTCCATCAGGAGAGTCTAGCCTAAAGACAGCTGTGTCTGCAAAGGCTTCTCTCCAGCATCCATGAGCAAGAGCTACTTGGAGGCATGGGCTTAAGCACTGGTGTCGATCATTACAGAGTGATATGCTTTAATCCTTTTGTAAAAGTTTCTAGGTGAATAACAATAAACAAAATGTGTTTAGTTTCTGTCTTGCTCTTTAATCCTTGCAGTAACTTTCTAGACAACACAAATCTCCCAATGTGGTTTTTAAAAATGTCGTTTTCGTACAACCAATCAATAGATGATGCAATAATTCCAATTATTTTCATCCTATTAAGGAGAAAACCAGTTAAGCTAAGGAGATATGGTGATAAATTCCTCCATTGACATTCTCATAGTGTTTCAGGGCTGTCCTGATTTTTCTGCATTCTAGTTGTAAACCCTGTATTACAGAGGTGGTTTTAGCTGAACTTCCTTAGTTCATCTACCACACAGGACAAAGTGATTCCGATGTCACACAGAATACTCAGTACTGTTCCCCATTCCTTGTTTTTGTCTTTGTCTCTCACAAACACTTGGAGAAAAAAGAAACTACTCAAAAGAAAGCAATACTAAGTAAAATAGTTCAGACCATCTGGCAGCATGATGCCAGATGGCATCCACAGGGCAGAGGAGAGTGTGTACAGAATGGCCACTGGAGTTTTTATACTCTTTTCTACTAGCTTCTGCTGACTTTGCACAGATTCACATACCCATATACATACAGAAACATGTTCAGATACTGATATGTGAGACTAAAATTTAACAAACATTTTACTCTTCAAAATCCCCATCTCTATACTATGTAACCTTAATACACATATCCCAAGAACTTGTTTTGCACAGTTCGTAATTTCCTGGCTACGTGTTGAAGGCATAGACAGTGACAAGGCTGGCTTATTTAATGTCTGCCATCTTATTTTCTCTTTGGACATAGGAGGACATTTTTGACATGTAGCTTGATACTCTCTGCTATGTGGGAAAGAGTGGGAACACCGACAGCTGCCCAGAGCTGCTGCAAGCATGGACAGCTGGGTGCAGGTGCACGGACTGTCTCAATTTGACAGGCTTTAAGGCTTGCATTATCTGAAGTGATATTCAATACCCCACCCAATGAGGTACTCAGAAATAACAGAAGCTGCAGTGTTATATATACATATATTCAGCAGTGCATAGGACTCCAGAGCCATCACTCACACTGTCATGGATGAAACACTTGCAGATATTTTGTGACTTTCTGATCAACAGCATCATGGCAGTTTAGAACACATGCCCTGGGCACTGTGGTCCAGGGTTACACACTTTTCTTTTTGCCTGGAATTCCTCCATGTATGTAATGATGAGGATGCTTGGATTTTCATAGGTTCTTGAAAAAAAATGACAGAATTACAGGTAGTAACCACTGAATGAAATGTTCTGTTTATTGTTTGAAGGTCAAAGATGTGAGTGCCTCTGGTTTTGAGGTATAGCCTCAGTGAGTCCTGACTGGCACTAGAACCTCCATGTTACCATAATGGACAAGTCACCTGTTCTTTCTGAATTCCCTTTTCTTGGTATCCACTGAAATTAAGCCTTGCCCTGTTAGTTATCACACACTAGTTTGGTTTGGGAACTGAAATGATTCCAGGACTTTGGGAATAGATGAAATGATTTTTCAGAGGGAAAAGAAACTCCAGGGTTCCCACTTGTAGGAATGGAGGTTTCATTTTTATTAGGAAAATGAGTATACTGTAAAACTCAAGGATTTGAGAATGTTGATTGGAGCATGCGGCTTGGGTGTAAGGCCAAAGTCACACATTCACTGTAATTCAAATATAATTTCTGTATTTGCTTAGTTCAAGTCTCATGGCTAGCCCTCTTGCCAATCTACATATAGTTCAAGGACTGTTTTAGTGAGTCAGGTAGAATTGGAACTAGGGAGATCAGCAAGTCTCCCACTAAAGGCATAGATCCGTCTTTACCAGATGACGTCAGACACAGGAAATACAAAGTCTTGAACCAGGGCAGAAGATAGAACTTCCTGTATGAACATAGAACCATCATAGAGAACTAGATGTCAGGGCACCAGGGAGCAGTGACATGAATTCTATTGGCTAGGGAAGTAAGGTTGAGTGAAAGCTGGGGTTTCACCTCCCTTTCCTATAGAGAAGGGAGAATGAGACAGTGCGACTTACTTCATCTCTCTCCTTAGTGAGGGAGACTAGAAGTGTGTGAATTCATGAGAGAGGACAAGTCTCTCTTCTCACACAGTGACAGGGAGGCAGACAATTGGGCTAGCCTTTGCCTTGGCATTGTGGCTCAACAGAAAGTAAAAACTTGATTATAAAAATTATGCTCAAAAGTTCTCTTGTAAGAAGAGGGCTGCCTCAGCTGGGTAATATCAGAGGTCCATAAGAGCAGTTAGATCTCAGGGTTGGGATGTAGATGCTAGAATCAGAAGGAGAGCTGTGGGCACTCTGGGAGCAGGAGAGGTGTTAAGGAAAGGACTGGAGACTAGTTTATATGTAAATTGTTTATAAATTCAATTACAGTTATAGTTGTTTTGGATAATCAAGACAAAATCAAATAACAAACACAATTGTAATTTTCCAAGGAGAGGTAAAAAGTTGTATGTGATTGAGCACTACTGTAATCCCTGTACTTGGTAGGAAGAGTGATGCTGGTAGGTTGTAAACCCAGGGCCACAAGAATGACCTGGTAAGGTCTTGTCTCAGAAAAGAAGAAGGAGAAGAAGAAGAAGAAGAAGAAGAAGAAGAAGAAGAAGAAGAAGAAGAAGAAGAAGAAGAAGAAGAAGAAGAAGGAGAAGAAGAAGAGTGAGGAGGAGGAAGAGGAGGAGGAGGAAGAGGAGGAGGAAGAGGTCATATGTTTTTGTCCCCTTCACTGCCCTTCGAAGGCTCAGTAACTTCAATTCTTTTGGTGCAAACAGCATTCTGGGATCCACTAGGAAAGCCCCACTCTGCCTGCTAAAGATCACACTAGGAAAGCATCACTCTGCTAAAGATCACACTAGGAAAGCACCACTCTGCTAAAGATCACACTAGGAAAGCCCCACTCTGCTAAAGATCACACTAGGAAAGCCTCACTCTGCTAAAGATCACACTAGGAAAGCCCCACTCTGCCTGCTAAAGATCAGGCTGGATCACTTCCATTGCTCAGGGGTGATCTCACCCTATCCTGGCGAGACAGAACATTTCATTCCCTGATCTTGAGAACTGTCCCAGGAAAGGGTATGTGATCTAACACAAACAAAAGACACTTCTTCCTGGCCCCCTGGATCTCATTAAGAGTATTAGAAAATCTAACAAGAGTTGAACAAGCCATCTCTCACTGATGATGGCATCTAGGACCACCAGTCAGCCTCAGAATTCCTTAGTACTGTCATCTGTACAAGCAGGTGGCTGTTCACTTCTTTCAGTCCCTTCCTCTTGAGTCACAGACCCACCTCCTTTTGTGTCTTATGTCATTCAAATCACAGCTCATTGGCAATCTATCCTGGCTGCCTGTGATGAAAATAAATTTCATAGTTATAACACAATGGGAGAAAACAAGAGCTATGCCTGGAATGGCTAGACTCTGGAAACCACTGCTGCTATATCCACAGCCAAGCCTGTGGCTTTGCACTTGGCATAGTGACTCCTAAATGCTACTGCTGGAAGTCATGTCTGTGTGCTTAATGAACTGTGAGCCTTCTGCTGGAGGGCGTATACTTTGTTGTGTAGTATGTGTGTCTTGCCACCTTTTTCTAGTTGTTTGACAAAACAGTGACTTTCAAGAAGCTCCCTCTGTAGAGTGCTGTAAATCTGTCTCCTCTTTGGGTTCTTTGTTAGGTAGTTGTTTTCATGTTGTAAAATCTCTTGTGTTGCAATATTGACGCAATCTGGAATGTGGACTTGCAAATCCTGCCCAGAGCAGCAGCCAGCTGGAGCTCTCCATAGATATCTTGCTCTACCACTGTGGGAAAATTGAAAACTTTTGTACTGCTAGTGACCCTATAGGTTTAGCAAATTCGACAGGAAATGTGTTTAGTTAAAGCTAATGAAAGTCTCCACTGTATTTCTTTTAAGGATTTTTTTTTTAACTTAGATATTTGAGAGGAACAGAAAAAGATGACATTATTAGAATTATTTTAAAATGTTATGATAAAACCATTTAAGTGCAAGGGAATGAGTGTCTTATCTATTACTTTTCAGATTTTAAACCCAGTGATAGTGAGGAGCTTACTGTTAGAGCACACTTGCCTAGCATGCATGAGGTCCTGAGTTCAAGTCTCAGCCTTGAAAACACAGAAAAGAAAAATTAAGATAAATTTAGGTAAGGACATTGATTTAAGAAAGGATGTGTTATGTTGTAATTAATACTCAGTAGCTCACTATCACATTTCCCCAATAATTCAAGAATTAAACTAAATCTATTTGAAGGCAAAAATAAACCCACATTTGTCCATTATGCTATAATTTATAAATATATTGTCCTCATAGACAGTCAAGATGTTTTGCCAGTGTATTGTGATTAGAACATATCATATTCCATAGTCATTGGGGATCCATACTACACATGTTTATTCTTGTCCATTGATGGATGGACACAAACTCTTCTGATGTTCTCATACATGGAATTATTCAATGGATAGTATTTCTGTGTTGCCT
>NW_022196896.1:43724408-43727293 GCF_008632895.1 Mastomys coucha
AGAAATCCGCCTGCCTCTGCCTCCCAAGTGCTGGGATTAAAGGCGTGCGCCACCACCGCCCGGCACTGAATAACTCTTATAGTATATGAGTTAAGTAATTTTCTTTAAAATTGCTTTAAAACAGTGTAATTATCAAATATTTCACAAGTTCCCTTATAGAAATATTTATTTCCTTCTATGTCATAAATATTCTTACCTTCCATTTATTCTATTTGATAATATATTTTTATTGCATTTTGAAGTGCATGGGTGTGTGTATAATCCCTTGCACATATCTGGGAGTCAGTTCTCTCCTTCACTCTTTCCATCATGTGGGTTTTGGGTCTGAAACCATTACCCATGGACTCCTCTCACCTGCCCCACTTACTTTTGAATAAATTTCATCAAACAGATCTAATATTTTTATCCTAATATACAATATGCATAAGGAACTTACTTAAGCAAGAAAATCAATGAATGGACTGAGAGAAGCATAGTGCTTTATAGTTGAGATGGGCTAAGCAATATTGTATCTCATGTTGACCATGATGTATATGCATTCCTTACTTCCTTAGTGAGTTACAATGGCAACTCTGAAAAACACTTACCATGAAAAAGAGACTTGACTGCTCTTAAGTTTAAAATACTGCTCAGCTGTTACATATTGCATATCAACAGCCATGCATATTGTACTGGAGGATGAGATGACGCCACTGCAAGATATGAATGTTCTCATGTTCAATTTCAAGTTGTCTTGCAGAGGCTCCCAGCATGGTTCACCACATGGACAAGTCAGGGTCAGAATAAAGGACATGATTTGTCAGTAGTGAGTCTTTGACTCCTCTGCTTCCTTCCCTGCAACTATTTTGACTTGGATGAAGGCAGTTGTGTCGACAATTAGCAGAGGGTTGTATCATTTTGGGCCATCAAAAAAGACATCTACAGTATAAAAAGAAAACCTGAAAGTGGCCAACCATTTGTTAAACTGACCTTTTCAAGTTGTGAGAGTGTTTTGTCTGAACAATTAAAACACACTCTTTAAATCTCATTACCACATGAGGAGGCAGGCAGTTTATCAATATCTACCCTTCATGAACAAGAACACACTCTTTAAATCTTGTTACCACGTGAGGAGGCAGGCAGTTTATCAATATCTACCCTTCATGAACAAGAGTGTCCTTCTTTCCTTTCTTCCTTCCTTCCTTCCTTCCTTCCTTCCTTCCTTCTTTCCTTCCTTCCTTCCTTTCTTTTTTCCTTCCTTCCCAACAGCAGAGAGGTATTTAGAAAAGGGAGAATGCTGTTTTTGAAGAAAACAGAAAACAATTCTGGTATCAACTTATGTTCTCTGTTGATCTCTCTAACTTGTCCAAATTGTTAAGCTGGTTTAAAAATTAAAAATAGACATTTATTTTTTTCTTCAAAAGTAAGGCCAGATCTCAACTAGCTTAGCTACTTTTGCATTTGTATTTCAGTTTCTCATGATAGTTTTCATTTTTAATCTGTTGAAAAAACATGGAGCTTGGCAAGAACTTCAGATTTTTTTTTCCTGGCTATGAAAATAAATTTAGTCATGGAAAAGAATCCATTTCCGGACTATCTCAGATATTTGTCATCATCCTTTTACAAATTCATTGTTGATTCATGATTCATACAGAGTGTGAAAATGTTCATTCATGAGTGACCTTATCCAAGACATTATCTAATAAAACAGCTGGTACTCTTGTTCAGATTCATCCTGAACTACAAAAAGAATTCACAATTCTCACAAGACTTTGGCCTTCCATTGTTATAAACAGAGAGTCTGAATCTTTTATTTCAATCATTTACCCTATTATCTGTTGGTGTAAGTGATGATAAGCCTTCACATAAGGCGTAGTCAGCCTTCTCAGAGGTCAGCTGACTTTTAACTTACATGCTTGGTTTAATGTCGAACATTTTTAATGACATAAATGCATCTAAATCATGTCATTTATTATTTTATTTATATCTGTCTGCTTAGATAATGCTATCCATTTGCCCAAGCCATAGACAGACTTGAGTTTATAATCCTGTTAATTTTGGAAAGTAATGCTGGAAATGTATAAAAACATCAGAAGAGTCTGCTTGTAACTGGTGAACATTTCTGAGCAGAATCATAAACTGTTTACAGCTAGCTGTCTCTCATGTGCAGGTGCATTGTGGGAAAGTAACTTGCCACTGAAGCCCCATAAGCACCTTACTTCTGATGGTCACATAGTGAGAGATTAACAATGCTGTATCTCCTTTCGGTATAATAGCTCTCATATTTCTTACTCTCATCCTGCAAGAATGCAGTAGAATCCGAGGACATGCTTGCATACCCTCATTAATCCTCCTGCTCCAGGATGATTCACAGGAGCACTCAAACTCAGTTGGCTTTATGTCTTCCAAGTTAGGTTTTGCTAACACAGGCATCATCCTTGAACTTGTCATCTGCTGAAGTATTGAGTTCCCTGATTCACTCAAGGACATGATCCAAGGAATGTGGCCACTTGCCATTTTTGTCTCAATGCTGAGCACATGTCTCTACATCTCATGTTCATCCTTAAGATCATTTCAATCATAAATGACTCAACAAACAAGACGGTAAATCACTAAAGGAGCTACCAAAGGGAAACGTAAAGGTGCTATTTACTTCTTAAAGTACAGGGTTATGAATAGAACCTTCCTCACAATGACAAGCTTTAACTATTCAAAAAGTCTAGCTCTGATCTCTTACACACAAATTATTTTAAAAAAACCTGAAGACACTCTTTTTGTTACTACAGTATATTAATCGAAAATCTTTTATTTGTGTGTGTGTGTGTGTGTTTGTGTGTGTGTATGTGTGTGTGTGTGTGTGTGTGTGTGTGTGTGTGTGAGAGACAGAGAGAGAGAGAGAGAGAGAG
>NW_022196896.1:43727303-43740590 GCF_008632895.1 Mastomys coucha
AGAGAGAGAGAGAGAGAGAGAGAGAGAGAGAGAGAGAGAGAGAGAGAGAGAGCACATGCAGACACACACTCACATGCTCACATGCACTAACAGGAGCGCACATGCTCTTGAGAATCAGTTCATTCTCTCCACCATGAGGTTCCAGACTTGGGGGCAGGTGCTTTTACCTGTGGAGCCAATCGTAGGTGGACTTAATGCTTACTTTTAATTTAAAATGAGATCCTGATGTGTAATATAATAATTATAAACAGTTTTCATACATATCTATAACACCACACAGTTTTCTTCTAAAATATCTATATGAAAATGTCATGCTTATTATTCAGATCCATCCATTTCCCTAAGAACTTCATAAATTCATTGTTTTAAATAGCTGAGTTGTACTCCATTGTGTAGATGTACCACATTTTCTATATCCATTCCTCTGTGGAAGGACATCTGAGTTGTTTCCAGCTTCTGGCTATTATAAATAAGGCTGCTATGAACATAGTGGAGCATGTGTCCTTATTTCATGATGGAGCATCTTCTGGGTATATGCCCAAGAGTGGTATAGCTGGGTCCTCAGGTAGTACTATGTGCAATTTCTTGAGGAACCACCAAACTGATTTCCAGAGTGGTTGTACCAGCTTGCAATCCCATCAGCAATGAAGGAGTGTTCCTCTTTTTCTACAACCTCTCCAGTATCTGCTGTTACCTGAGTTTTTTTATCCTAGCCATTCTGACTAGTGTGAGGTGGAATCTCAGGGTTATTTTGATTTGCATTTCCCTGATGACTAAGGATGTTGAACATTTCTTTAGGTGCTTCTCAGCCATTTGGTATTCGTCAGTTGGGAATTCTTTGTTTAGCTCTGTACCCCATTTTTAATAGACTTATTTGGTTCTCTGGAGTCTCATTCTGAGTGAGGTAACCCAATCACAAAAGAACACACATGGTATGTACTCTCTGATAAGTGGATATTAGCCCAGAAGCTCAGAATACCCAAAATACAATCCACAAACAACAAGAAACTCAAGAAGAAGGAAGACCAAAATGTGGATACTTCATTCCTTCTTAAAAGGGGGAACAAAATACCCATGGAAGGAGTTGCAGAGACTAACTATGGAGAAGAGACTAAAGGAAGGACCATCCAGCCTGATTTAAGCTGTCTCCTGAGAGGCTCTGACAGTACCTGACTAAAATAGAGGCTCACAGCCATCCATTGAACTGAGTACAGGGTCCCCAATGAAGGAGCTAGAGAAAGGATCCAAGGAGCTGAAGGGTTTGCAGCCCCTTAGGACAAACAATAATACGAACCAACTAGTACCCTCAGAGCTCCCAGGGACTAAACCACCAACCCAAGAGTACACATGGTGGGACTGACTCCAGCAGCATGTGTATAGTAGAGGATGGCCAAATCTGTCATCTATGGGAGGAGAGGCCCTTGGCCCTGTGAAGGTTCTATACCCCAGTGTAGGGGAATGCCAGGGCCAGTAAGCAGGAGAGGTGGTGAGAAAGGGAGAGAGGGGAGGGGGAGGGGGAAAGGGGGACAGAAAGGGGACAGGGGTTTGTTGTTTTTTGTTTTGTTTTTTGTTTTTGGAGGGGAAACTGGGAAAGAAGATATTGTATGACATGTAAATAAAGAATATATCTAATAAAAAAGAAAATGTCATGCTTAGATCCATTGTGTACATTTAATGCATACCATCAAAAAACTTTAAAAAGAAAATTGTGTATCTTCTAAGAAATTTGTAAGTCTTTCTGAGGGTGCAAGAGTACTGAGATTTTAGGGTAAAGGTATTAAAACCTAGTTAAAGTCAAGATTGGAGAAGGAAAAATGCCCAATGCTCATGCCTCCAACTGAGAAAGGGCATCTAGAGTTTTCTAGTACATTTCCAAGGGCTGAGTTCTTAATGACTGACTTCATAGTGTGTGTGTGTGTGTGTGTGTGTGTGTGTGTGTGTGTGTGTGTGTCTAGGTTATATATTCTTTACAGAATCTTCTTATAGGAACTCAAATAGGACCTGACGCAAAGGTCTTGGGAGAATCAAAACTACATGTTTCCTGAGAAGCAACTGAATGTAAGACATTAAAGCCACTGCCATCGGGCTGACACACTTATCTGTGCTATCTGGATGTAAGACTTTAAAGTCACTGCCATCGGGCTGACATACTCATCTGTGCTATCTGGATGTAAGACATTAAAGCCACTGCCATCGGGCTGACACACTCATCTGTGCTATCTGGATGTAAGACATTAACACCACTGCCATCGGGCTGACACACTTATCTGTGCTATCTGGATGTAAGACTTTAAAGCCACTGCCATCGGGCTGACACACTCATCTGTGCTATCTCACAGAAGCAGAAGCATCACTGTGCAGGGATAATGGACAGAAGCACAGAGAAAGGCCGGGGGGAGGTGTGGCAATGCATGCCAGGCTTGGTGCAGCCTTTGGAGACACAGTTATAACTCCAAGTTATAAGTCAACAAAGTTCAGTGTCAACAAAGAGGCATAAATCCTCTTTGAGGAAGGCAGAATCACTGTTGTGTTTTTCTTTTCTGCTCATGAATTAGCACCACTGCCTCTTGATAGGAGCACGATGCAGTTGAACTGCGACTATGGTTTTTAATAAAAGACATCTGACAGACTGGGTGTGGCAAGTGGTTCATCCAGTGAAAATAGTCACAGTGCAATAATAGAAAAGAGACATGATCATGGCATTAGAGAATAGAAACATTGGCTCAGATGCCTACAAGAATTTGAGAATTGTTAGTTCCTAGTGGAAGAGACATTGGAACTTGGGGTGTTGCAAAGTGAGAGTCCGCCAGGGATCTGTGCGGTCCTTCTGAGATGATTAAGCAGATAGCTTTTGTTGGCTGGGTCAGAAGAAGAGGCTGAAGTCATCACTGCACATATTCAAATCAATCATATTATACTTCAGTTGATAGCTTTTCAATAATAAAGCTAAAAGGAAGGCAACTAGAAGATAAAGAACTTTTAATGCTTAGCTAAATTCATAGAAAATAAAAATTGGGAAAAAGGGTAACAGAACAAAGAGAAAACATCTACTAATGTGGTATATGTGAATTTAACTGAAAACATTAAGTGTCGAAACGAATCAGTGAAAGATGGAACTATTAGAGAAGTCTTGGCTACTTGCTGTCTACAAGAGAGCCATTTTAAATGTGAAGATACAGGTTAAAAGTAAAATGATAGTCCATGTAACTACCCATCACCCCCTTCTTCTTCTTTATAAAACTACAGAGTAACAATGTTAGGGTAAGTGCAAATATGGGTTCCAGAGAGAAACACTATTGGGAATAAAGTGAGACGTAATAGAAGCACTGTTAAGGTTTTCATGTACCTATGACAGTCCAAACAAAGGCCTATGCAGTTACTACCAAAGCTTCAAGATACATAAAGCAAAAAGAAAAACCTAGAATCATCATTTGTAACTTCACTGAGCTGTGCAACTGTTAAGAGGTAGTGATAGCTTTAAGAAGTGGAGCTTGGTAGGCAGAGGCAGGTGGATTTCTGAGTTCGAGGCCAGCCTCGTCTACAGGCTGAGGTCCAGGACAGGCAGGTCTATACAGAGAAACCCTGTCTCGGGGGGAAAAAGGGGGATGGAGCTCATTAGAAGTCTTCAGAACACACACTGTGATGGTTCTTTGTGGATGGTTATTCTTGGTTGAATTAACTAAAATTGAGCAGTTGGGTACATCTGTAAGGGTATTTTCCCCCCTTATTTAAATCATTTAAAGTGGAAAGACCCCCTTTTATTCTAAATCTTTTGAAGTGAAGAGATCCACCTTTAATCTAGATCTTTTGAGGTGGGAAGGTCTTTAACCTCTAATCTGGGACAGGGAAGAAAGGAGCTTTGATTTTTTTGCCTGTTTGACTTTGCTTTCACTGGCAAGTCCACTTCTTCACAGGCTTTAAAGCCTACTTCTTTGGAATTCCAATGTATACTAAACACCACCTGAGACATCCTGCTTTCCATACTGAACAACGACTGCATTCTACGACCTTCTGTTTGTAGGCAGCCATTGTTGGGTTAGCTAAACTACAGCCTGTAAGCCATTCTAATAAATCCCTCCCTCGTTCTACATGCTTGTGTGTGCGTGCATATGTCTGTCTCTGTGTTCATTCTATCATTTCTGTTCCCCTGGAGAACTCTGATTAACACATATGGAGCCATGACTTTGAAGAGAACAGTAGGACGCTGAATCCTTTCTCCCTTTGCTTCCTGGATGTGGTGAAGTGAACAGCTTTTTTGTTTTTGTTTTGTTTTGTTTTGTTTTTTTCAACATGCTCCACACCATGATATTCTGGCCTTGCCAGAAGTCCATGAGTGGACCATAAAGTAAAACCTTCAAAACTACAAGCCAAAATAATAATTCTCTGTCTATTCATGGTAATTTTCTCTTGTATTTGTTACAGGGATGGAAAACTAATCCAGTGATAAACATAACTGATCGGCCAGACCTAATATTCACTCTTCTATTTTCTGCTCTGCTCGATGTGTTCTCATCCCTCTGACTTCCTTGCTGCCTTATGGGTTGTTTAAATATTTTAAATGATTCCATCCTATATAAAGTGCTTCTGAGAGTTTCTCTTTGCAGTCTTTTATATTGCTCACCCAGACTGTAATAATATAAACACATGACTTTATAGTAACAACTTAGTAGTCAGACACTTTGAAAGGACTGTGGACTTTGTTTACATCCATTTCCCTCCCCCACTTTGAAGAATCACTGTTTCACTATGAGAAGTAATATAATTCTTGCTGAAATTCCATGTGCTTTATCAACTCCTACGAGCAAGCATGACTTCCTGGCTGTGCCCATAGTGTCATTCTTTCTATCCTTAGACTCCAAGATTCCTTCTTTCACTGTTTTCATTTTTGCTTAAATGTATTTCTTTTGTAAGCTTTTAAGGGACGTTTGATAGTAATACAATCTTTTGTCTTCATTTGTCTTCATTGGGTTGTCTCCCCATCATTGTAGCAGGATGGTTTAATTGTATGTAGACATATTAACTAACAGTTCTCCAGGTGTTTATTGCTCCTAATGCCTATGTTTTCATTCACTAATCTACTATTAATTAAATTATGGCTAGCCTTAGATTTCTGTGGCTAATTTCAAATTTTTCTTTCCCTTAATTTTTAGAGGTTTAAGTATGATAAGCTTTCAATGTGGGTATCTTTGAGTTTAACCCGTTGCTTAGATCTATAGGTTTTGTAAAATTTGACAATAGTTTAGCCATTGCCTCTTCAAATATTCTTTTAGTCACATTTTCTGATTAATTTTTTCTGAGACTCTAATAGAATGGAGATCAGATTTTGAAAACCATTACAACTATATCTATTTTCTCTTTGTTGCTCAATTTGCTTGAGTTGGCTTGTCTTGCTTTTGAGTCTTTTGCCAGTCTGTTATTTTAATTCTGGCAGCAATGGTGCTTCCCCCAGTTCCCACGTAAGTTAACCCCATTCAAGTCACCCCTCACAGGCACACCTGTGTGTCCTAGGTTTCTCTAAATATCATCTAGAGTCCCGGACAAACAATATGAACCATTATAGATATTGGAAGGTTTTTTTTTTCGTTGCTACTTTAATTTTATTTCAAATTCTCCATTTGGTTTGGAATTTTAATTTTGCTGATGTTTTCTAAGAGATGCTGTGATTGGGTATTGCATAACCTCTCTACCTGATTCATCTTACTGCATGTATTGACTGATGGCAATTTCACATTCAAACTAGTTTTCTCTCTGCTCGTATTTTATTTTATTTATGTCTGGTATTTTATTAATAATTAAATTAATTAACTAATTAATTAATTAAATTAAATTAAATTAAATACTATTTTATTTATTATTTTATTTATGTCTGGTATTTTATTGCCTCTATCAAGTGAAAAGTACATCAGAGAGAAGCAATTACAAAAAGTCAGTTGCTTGGAGAAAAAAAGTAATTTCTTAAAGTGAGCTATTATTAAATAGAATCTGTAAATGTAAGTAATCTAAGTGTTAGGTGATCAAGTACACCCCTTTTCTGTGAGTTCACAAACACTTCCATAGCTACTTTTAAATAAAGAGGCTGCTATTGTGGGAAGTAGCTTCAAGTAAAAGGATGAAGATTCTGTTGGAGGGTGAGCTCAAGAGACTGTGAAGTATCCTGTTTCCACTCTGATGACTGACTGAGTGCTCTCTTCATGCTGCCTACTCCCTTATGGGAGTGATCCCATATCTATTTCAAACACTCTCCAGTGCATGCTTTGTCTCAGGATTTACAGTATTTGTATAAACAGAAAAAGATGCCAACAAAGTCAGTATTGGACTTCTCCAACTAAAATGACCAGACCTTCATAATCATTTGTGGGATAAATGATTTTGTGTGGTGTTTAGCTCTACTATTCAATTTATCAATAATACATGTAGAATACTTTTAAGTGACACATGTAAAACATACCTTTATGTTTCTGTGGAAGAAATTCTCTTTAGTTCTGAACCCTGTTTTCTGCTCTGAAAACTGTAACTGTAACTTTAGTGCTATGTTGTGGCAGTGAATTTAATGTAGTCAGATAGACAGACAGACAGTGCTGCCGCAAATAGTTTAACTCCACTTCACTTCACTTATGTATACTTGGGCTCCAGTTGTTGAATTCATTTATCCATGTGCCTAAATGTGATTGGATGTCTCTCATTCCTCTCTGCCATTCATTCTGTCCTTCACCAAGAGGATTGCTCCTCCTTTGTTTTGTAAAGTCTATTCACATAAAGATTTTTTGGAATATGTTTTCTTGCCTTGATAGATATTTATTCTTCTGCAGTCTGCATGGGAGAAATGGGTTGTGGTATCTTAATGCAGGGTGATATCCTAAACCGCACCCCCCGAAGTGATGCCTCTATCTTGTTCTCACACTTCCTTCTCACTGTGGTTCTCTCATGGCCTTCTAGGAGATATGGGAGACATACAGTGTATTTTGCAGAAAATATAACTTTTCCTCTACTTATCCAGACATCGCTAGTTACAACACAAGGCTCTGGTTGGCGTGCTTTGCTTTTTTACAGTTCAAATAATTTTTTGAATAGTTAACTTCAGTACAGTATTTAGAATATATGTCAATGTCAACTGCTAGAGAATTGTAAGCACATATATAAGTGTGAATAAATGAAACAGTGCTTCAATATGAAAGAAAAGTTAGGTGAGTTCACAGAAAGAACAATTCTACTTAAGCACCAATGAGAGAAATGAGGAAAAGCTGTACAGAGAATACAGAATTTGAATTGGACCCTAAACAGTAACAACACTTAGAAAAAAACTTATAACCCAAATTGAACAACTTAGTTGCAGAATTTTAATTTTAAGCTCATCCAAACAAACCCTTGGCACTGCACAATATTTTTAATGTGTCTTCCATATTTTCAGGACATAGTCCCAAGTCTTATAGGTTCCATGGTCTGGTTACTTTAGACTGGGTGTATACACGTCTGTTCAGAAGGAGAGAAATGGCAACTGAGGTGGGACTAATGGCCAGCAGCCAAGGACGAGCACACAGAAAGTCTTTTATGTGAAAATGCTTATGCTCTTTTTAACATTGTTTTTAGTCCTTTAAGACGACACACACACACTTCTGATTACAATGCAGTGCTGACACATATTCTTAAGTGTGTCCATTGGCTAAGTTGTGGGGAGCTGCAGGACCCCCGAGAGCTCTGCCCACCCTGCTGTGATCATGGGTGGTAAGGGGCCATGTCAATGAAAGGAGCATAAAGTAAACTTGTAAAGAGCTTCTTCATGTGTTGCAGGCAAAATTGAGCATGTTTATTATAACTGCTGAAGCAGGGAATGGGTTCTTATGTACAATGTTATGACTTCACTGCATATTGTATTTCACTTAGGCCTGAAAGTAGCGGTCTCAGTATCAAGTCATCAATTATACAAGAAACATAAAAGAAACATCTGAAATATAGCCCACAGATCAAAGACAATGGTATTTTAACTTATTAAGGAATTAATTGGTTACATTGTTGAGATGAGCAATATGAGTCAAAAGTGATGATGACTGATTATGGAAATGTCACAGCACAGATTTTGGCATAATGATAAACATGCTGTTCCTATTTTAAAGACCATAAATGAAGTACATGGGCATTTTAGCAAAAAAGTCAATGAAATGTGGTTATCTCCCCATGATGAGCTAGTGAACTGGAATTCCCTGTGTTCCAGATTCTGTTTCCTTGCTTGGGTCTCCTCCTCTTCATCTCTCCCAGTGACTGTGAGATTGACTGTTTTACCTGTCATTCATTCACCTCTTATTTTATCACATATGTACAACACATATTATAAATATTGATTTTAAGTTGTGTTTGCTGTTGACATATTTATAAATGGAAACAGTGACTTACTCTCTTCATCCTCAACCTTATATTAAGATTTAATCACAATTAAGCTGGGATTGTACATATGTAATGTTATATAATGATTATTCATAATGCCTCACATTTCGTTTTATACATTTTAGTTACAATGAACACACGCATACATGTATTGCAGTGCTTACTCTTTTTTTTCCTTTTTCTTTTCCATGACAGGGTTTCTCTGTGTAGCCCTGGCTGTCGTGGAACTCACTCTGTAGACCAGGCTGGCCTTGTCAGTGCTTACTCTTAATGATGAAAACACATTCAATGTGAAAAAATTTAAAACTGCTATTTCAATTTTAAGTGAATCTTAAAAAAGATTTTTTAAATATAAAAACAATTATGACTGTTTCTAGAATAGTATTTTATAAAATGATCATAGTTTTAATTTGATCTATATTAACTTTGAAATATGACAGAAATACATTGATTGAAAGAGATCTATTTTGGTATGTTATACTTCATTCCATTTCATTTAAATAAAATTCATGGTTATGATTCTCTGGGTTGATTTAATGAGCCACTAATAAGCCATTGCTGGCCAGCAATCATTTTAGCTCTCATCTTTGTTAGATGGTGACACACTGATTATTAACACCTGTACTAAGTTGCTCTTCCAATAGCATGTATGTCTAGTAGTAGAGCCAAAGGTCCCCAGAAGGCTATACAAACCCTTGCTCTACACTGAGGGCCTTTCCCCAACCTCTCAGGTGACCTTTCTCTTCACAGCTTTGCTCATATATGATGCTGCATTGTCTTTTAAATAAATGAATATGAGTATGAGTGTAAATTTGATTTATTATAAATATTGTGCTTTTAAAGTGAGCTGTCATCAGAAGTTTCCCATGACCTCTTTAGATCTCAAAAGGTCATGAATCTATGAAAAGGATAAACCTGTTGTCATTAAAATCTGCTTTGAGTTGTAGTCTGAATAAGTAGAAATTTTGGCAGTGCCTGTCAGCAATTGAAACTTGTTCTGGGATTTTCAGCAAACAGATCTACAATATACTAAAGGAATTCCTGGAGTCTTTCTGTTTTTTTCTGTTTAAACTTTTGCAGAACTGTGATTTCTGAGGTTTCGCATCAGGAATGACAGGAAGCAATGAGATTGCTCTTTCTTTCACTCTTAGTTCTAAATTTCTGAGATGAATTTTGGATGTGCATGTTACTCATTGGTGGGAATTTACAGGGTAAGACCGAAGAGCTTGAACTCCATGCCTTGTGTCTCTGGCAAGCATTGGGAAGTATTGTAGGAGCTGGGTCTGCTAGGACTTGATCTTTTAGAGGCTTCCAAGGACAATGCCCCCATCTCACTGCTCTTTCCAGTTCTAAGGCAAATTTTCAAGGCTAGCAAAGCCAGCTACGTTCTTAGAGGCAAACGAATAGCAAACTCTTTGGCTCATTGCCAGCACAGAGTACTATTCACACAAATCTGGTTGTTGAGGGAAAACAGAGAGAGGACAAAACCCTGAACTATTGGAGCTCCCTGCAGTTTCACACAGGTTTTGGAGGCAGGTTTGCAATCTGGCTGAAAAGGCAAGGCATTTCTAACACTAGACCCAGACTCTCTCTCCTGCCTGGGAAGTGCTGGGCTTGGCACTGAAGAACACTACTTCACCCTACACAGCCCTCCAGAGAACCCAGCAAGCAGGGGCAGTGACACTATGAGCAAGTGGGACATACAGGTTCTGATGCTGTCCCTCTAGGCAAATATGCATTTAAAAGACAAAGCTCAAAGGCAACTTACATTCAGAACCCATTTGATTTTAAAGTGTTAAAAGTCCATCTCTGTCAGCATGTCAACTAGGAGTTAGCTTTGGATAGCTGCCTCCGGAACTGTGGTTTTCTTTTTTATAAAAAGAAAGAGATACAATTGTGTTCTCTTATTTTACAAAAGGAATGTGGGAAAGGAAGAACACAGGAAGGGTGTTTGAAAACGGAAGAAAAGAAAGAAGGAAGGGAGGAGAGGAGGGGGAAAATGACTTATTTAGCTTGTATGCATGAGGCCCTGAATTTAATGTTCAGCACTGCAAACAAGTAAGGCAACAAGAAAGACCTGTGTGTGTTTTCCTTCAGATGACTCTGTGCTCATAACATTTATGGCTTTAGGATAATATTTGCAGATTACCATTTATGTTTTAAAGAAATAACATTACTTAAAAATGTTTATCTAAATGCTGGAGAAAAATACCCAAAACAACAAGCTCTACCTTAGAGTCATGTTTACTCAGCCTACTGCAATAAAACTCAATAGTAACTCATCTGTTCCATGCATTGCTGTATCTGACAGTTGCACAGGGTGCTTGCTATATGATGGGGAGAATTCCCATACATGACTTCCCTCAAGTCCAGAGGAACTCTTGACAGTATCTTAGTGTCCTCTCAGGTTGGGTGGAGATTGGTCCTGCTGAAATACTGGAGACTTGCTCTGACAGGCTACAGCTGGGAGATCTGCTGGGGCCAGGGAGGTGAGTAGCAGTAATGACTAGCTGCAAGCATGGATCCCTCCCATCAGCCTTCCCAGAGGCTGTAGGCATGGGTCCCTCCCATCAGCCTTCCCAGAGGCTGTAGGCATGGGTCCCTCCCATCAGCCTTCCCCGAGGCTTTCCTCAAGATTTGGATGAGATGGTTCAGGGGTAGCCCTGATGTACTGTCCCGCTCCTCCCAGGAGTACTCATGGGAAAGGTGTGGAACAGCCTGCAGGAGCCTACAGGCATCTCGTGGTGAAGTTCTCCCTGTGGTAAAGACTGAACAAGGAAATATTTTTGTGCTTTTGGCTTTACCTCATTCTATGCCATAGAAACAGTAAATCTTGGCTCTGTATGCAAGACATGGAGTCCCAGATTGACTTGCCAAAGTAGAGTTGTCGGCCGGCTACTGGGAAAGGCAGGTCGTACCTGCTCATGGAGCTCTGACATTGTCAAGCACAGTCTGCAAAGCAGAGTTAGACTTGGAATTTACCACCCAGGGGTCCCAGCAGTGCTTTATGGTGACCATGCAAGACTTGGCCATTTACTTCCTTGTTTTTAAAACATACATGCAATGAATGGCTGGACAGAAATGCCATCCAGTAAATTAAGAATGATCTAGCATTGTCTATTGGAAGATGCTAATGTTTTACAAGAGTTATTTTCATCAATCTGCAACTATTAAGTCCAACTCTTTGGTAATCTTGTTACCTATATATGTCAAGAAATTAAGAAAAGCAAAGATAAAGAATAGTGAATTAACTTTTCTTCCAAAGACATGTTCCAGCTGATTTTCCATAATTCATAAACACATGGAAAAATAAAGGAATTCTGCCTTCATTCTTCTTTTGACTCATAAAGTACATCATTGGTTTGAGGAAAATAACTCTGTCTTCCATCATTAAAGCCTTAACCTCAAATATGGATCAGTGATGTCATCTGTTTGCCAGCAGAGGAAACTTAGGTAATAGTTTTTACTATTGACTAAATTGCCTTGTTACTGTTAGTCATCCCTCTATAATAGCTGTCATACAAGCTATTTTTACAATTATTTAGCTTCAGTACATATAGGAAACATCTCCAGGTGTTGATGTTAACTTGAAAATATTATGAGGGTGCTGGAGGAGAGAAGATCACCTATACTCTGAAGTCCCTGCAGATAGCAGGTGAAGCATTGTAATAGTGTAGGGCTCATAAAATAAGCTGCTAGCAAGCACACCAGCTCATGAGTTGCTCTGACACAAGCTAGTCTGAGTCTGCTTTTCTTCTATATCCATGTACTTGATATTATTCTGGCAAGATCTGATACATAGCTGGTATTGCTGTCCACATGTACTTGAGGATATTCTGTGTGTAGCAATAGACCCCATGGAAAGAGTTGCAAACATTCCATACCCTCTTGGAGGAACTAATGGTCACAGATATTCTGTCACCCTCAGGAAAGGAGAAAAAAGGAAAGGAAAGGAAAGGGAGGGAAAGGAAAGGAAAGGAAAGGAAAGGAAAGGAAAGGAAAGGAATGGAGCAGAGAAATGAGCTTCACAACAATCACAAATGGAATGGAGAAGTGTTAATAGCACATGTGCCTTGGGTTAAGAAAAGACGATGTTCATCTTAGCTCAGGGATACCATCTTGCTAAGAGACAGGAAGCCACCAAGGACATGATGTCAAGTGTTAAGGATGGGGATTAGCCAGACTGTTCTTTGTTAAGATGTAGGTCAGAGAGAGCAGTTCCAGGAACAAACAGACACAGAAATCTAAGCTCTTACCAGCCAAACAGGGGCCAAGAGACTCTCCAGTAAGCTCAACCAAGTTGAAGGGCAAAATGAGTCAGATGCTCCTTTCTCCTGATGTTCATATATGAGCTGACTATGAGTCAGCCAATGCATCACTGAGCCCCAGAGCTTTATTTCCCTCCAGCCACTCAGAGAGCCAAATGTGTCCTTCACCATAATCTCCCCTAATGGTTGGGGCTGATTAGAAATACACGTATGAGATTTCTGTGGAGTACAGGTGGAGCTCTCTAAATGTCTCAACTTTCCCAATGAAGAGAGGTGTGGTTTCTCTTCTCCTTCTCTGTATCATTCTTCCTCAATGGGGAAAAGAAGAAACTAAACATCAGAATCCCTGGACTGATGTCATTGAGTTGCTGAACTTAGTTAGGGTAGATCCCCATCTTCCAAGTTCTGTTATAACATAAAAATAAACATCTATTTGCATAAATTTGCTGGTTCACTTCTTGTTACATGGAATATGTATTTTATGAGTTTCTCTTAGGTGAAACTTAAATACAACTCTGTATCAAAATCTGTTGTCCCATCTTTTTGACATTCTTAGAAACTGAGAAATGTTACCAAGCCAGTGCTCTTTGGTGGTATCCTCTGAAACCACTGGGAGTAATTACTGGGATTTTTTTTTTTT
>NW_022196896.1:43740600-43756044 GCF_008632895.1 Mastomys coucha
GTATTTCTAGATAAAGTTATTGGTTACAATTTTGGAGTAATTTTCTACCAAATTTAATGTTTTTATTGTTTATCCATTAGAATAGCCTTTCCTTTTCCTTTCCTTTTCTGGAGTTTGGATGTAGTCACCCATCCTTGTAATGCAGAAGCTAGCAGATCCTTTAAACAATGTCAGTAGAGGGCATTTCAGATTGAGAAGAGAATATAGAAATAGAAGCTAAGGAAGTGTGAGGAAAAGAGAGAGCAAGAGGAGAAGGGATATGATAGAAGGTTAGAGAGTATTCCAAGAGAGTGCTTCTGTTTATGACTGTTCCCACTCAGTTAGCATTTTGGAAAATTTTGAATGAGATAACATTCTTAATTTGAAAACACCAACTGCAACACTGTTATTGTTGGTTTGTTTTAGGTCAAAAGTCTAAAACTTAATTACCCTAGGGAAACTTTTCTTGTGAAATTTCTATCCCCACCCTCTCAGACCTATAAAGGACAATATCTGTACAGGGATATGCGCAATCTCACGAGCTTTGATGTGCCATTTAAGCAGAAGCATTGAGGACCAAGTAAGACAAGTGAAATCCCTGAAAAGAGTGACAAGATACATTGGGTTGTGTGTTTTGCTAAATATGATTAAATGAACCATAAAACAGCTGTTCTTTGAGAGTTTGGACCTCTGCAAAGGTTTTACCATTCAGCTTAACTGTGCTGTATTCTTTTCCTGTGTCAAATTTGGCAAGACCTCAAAAATTGTGTTTCCTTGATGTGGGGGAGGATATGAATGAAGAGTCAAAAGTTAAAGTTGACTGGAGGTGGCTTCTAAAATTATCTCATGTTAATCTTTCCCCTAAACAGACAAATTAACCTTCACATTGCTTTGTGTTATAAGACAATATCAAGAAACAAAAGAACAAACCAACGACACAGCATTTGTCTATACACTGATTTTTCTGGAGCCCTCAGAATCCTCTGTCAGCTCAGGGCCTGCCTGGAATGCTGTTGTTACACTTCCTGAGAATTCTGAGGGGATTCACATTGAGCTGGATTGATAGTTAAGAAAGATGACAAAGGCTCACTTGCTCTACCAAGCAGATGAATCATTTTGGATGGTATAGATATTATTTTTAGTTGTTCTTTGTGTTAACATTCAAAGAAATGGGCTTGGTTGTTATATCTTAATGCATGTTTGTTACTATGCTTTCATTTACTCCTTTCCTTGACTTTATGTTCTCTCCCAACCTGTGGCTCATTTGTTTCCTTTCTTTTCCATATTAACCTCTGCTTCTTCCTTCTTATTACATGTATCCCACTTTTTTCCCCACCTCTCTTAAGGTATTTTCCCCTATCTTTTCTCCTCTGCCTCTCTGTCTCTGCCTGTCTTTTGTTTCTCTGTCTCTGTCTCTCCCCATTATGCACATGAATGCCCATGCACACACACGGATCTATAATTTTAAAGATTTTATTTTTATATTATGTATGTGACTACACTGTCCTCAGACACATCAGATCCCACTATAGTTGGTTGTAAGCAACCATGTGGAATATGATATTGCTAGGAATTGAACTCAGGACTTCCAGGAGAGCGAGCAGTCAGTGTTCTTAATGGCTGAGCTATCTCCCCAGCCCCTATAATTTTAAATCTAGATCTGTATATAAGACAAAATCAGGAATTTTTTTCGACTCTAGCTGATTTCACCTAAAACAATGATTTCCAGTTGTATCCGTTTTCTTGAATTTTTTCTATTTTATATGTTCTTTAAAAGTTATTTCCAATATAGCCTAAAATGAAGAAAATGTCATGGGCATGCATAAAAGCTGCATGTGTTTTGAGGGAGAAAGAGCTAATAATTAATTTTAAGGCCCTTGCTTTGATTTTCTATGTGTAGCATATGTGCACAAATATACTATTTGAAAACATAGTTAACATTTCCAGCAAGTCCATACCCTATTACTAGTGCTATATTCACAGAGAAAATGTGATATACATTTATAAGTATGTATTTTATCTACAAAACTTACAAGCTTGCATCCTGAGATAGTTCTGAAGATTTAGGTTTTCCAGTGTTTCTTTGTAAGCTTGAGATTTGAAAATCAGTCTATTTTGTTTCCTAGATTTACTTCTTTTAATTTATGTGTATGAGTTATTTGTCAGCATGTAGGTATATGCACCATGCACACAAATATTGCTCCCAGAGATCAGAAGAGAGCATTATACTCTCAGGAATTAGAATCATAGGTGGTTCTAAGCCACCAGGTGAGTGTTGGGATGAACACAATTCCTCCCAAGGAGTAGCAGTATTCTTAACCCCTGAACCATCTCTCCAGCCCAAGTTGGTGACATATGTAACAAGAAGCAAACAGTCTGAGGAACCATTCAAGCATAGGGCACACAGTTGGAACCTAATTCCAAGGGGCTGTTGGTAATGTGAATATTTATTGGAATCCTTCCTCTGAGAGGTGATGGAGTGTGTACTGATATGCCAGTTCCCACCATTTGGACTGACTCCTAGAGACCAGTAAATTCATTCTCTTGTATTTTCATGTTGCCGGAAGTTCTTTGCACTGAATCAGACTGCAGATGTTGGAAGTCATCTGGAGCCACTGGGGAAGTGAGCTTCAAGGGATATGACTGGGACACAAGCAGCAACTGATACAGCTTCAGGAAGAGGTTCATACGTCTGCACATGGGAACAATGCTTATATACAAAGCATCCTATATCAATCAGTGAATCACAGAGAGCCAAAAGGATTACCGGGTATAACTCCCATGTTTTAATATGGGAATTAAAGTCTAGACTTTCAATGACTGGCTAGATTCACAGACCCACCATCACATAGTGATCTCATGGTGCAATACATTTTCATACATTATTTGGTTGTTATTACTTTTAGAGCTAATTTAAAAAAAAATATGCACACAAGCAGGTACAAGGGACCCAAATCTTTCAGTCTCTACTCTCAGTGCCTTCCCTCATGTCTCCTCTCCAGCTCAGATGGCATGCCTTGATGAGGACTGATGCTTAGAAACACGTTCTTCTAGAAAGGTACTCTAAAATCTCTCTCTCAAAATTTATTTAGAAAAAATAAATTGATTACTTTCAATATATAAATAAATCACTTCACTCTATATTGTAGTACTGTTCACTAATAGAAAATGCCCTTTTTAAGCTGTGGTAATAAGCCTTAGTATTTTCAGGTTATGTCTAGATCAAGAAGTGCCAAGCGGTCAGTGTGGCCTGGAGAGTGATTGGTGCATAGAAGTGGGATATGCTAAGACATTAATCAGCACAGCAGATTGGCAGCCAAAGAACAGCGTAGCCGGTGGCTTCCTGCAGCCCAGGCAGTGATGTCTTCCCCAGATCCATACTGTTCTGTGTACCCACCTTGTCTTTATACGGAGGACCTCAGCTCTTCTTCTCATTTAGCTTGTTCATTCATTCATCCAACAGTAAGAATCTGCTCTGTTCGGGGGAGTTGTCTGGACGGGTAAGATGCAAGAAAGAGAAATGCTTAACTTTGATGCTTTGCTGGAAGTATTTACAAGTAACCTAGGAAATGACTACTCAACTCCTTCCCAGTACTCTAAAAAGCATTGTTTTTGCAAAGTGCATGGTGAAATAAATCCAAAGTATTACCATGGGTTAAATGTGCACATAGCATTGAAATACTGAATTTTAGAGGTAAAACTTTAATTAAAAATGAATGACTGCGAGAGGAAATCAAGCAGGGAATGATGAACATTCTTGTCTTCTTTTAGCTATGGCAGCAGGAAGTGTTACTGAGCTATCCACATTCTTTGTTTAGGAAGCATGCCAGAATCAGACATACCCTCAAGTAAGTGCAGAAATCAGTTATCTGGAGGAAAGGCTCTATGTACCCTTTCCTGGACATCTTCTGTGTAGTACTGCTATGTGGCTATTGTTCATGGAAGGTCTGCATAGGCTCTGTAATACAGTTTCAGACCAGAACTAATGAAGCTAACGAGAAACTTCTAATCAGAATTCTTTTCTAAGTCAAAGATCTCTTTTAATCCAACACTTTATTTGTGATATGCTAGTGAACCTGGGTTTGTCCACAGACTTCAGTGAAGGCCATTTCATGCTAAGTGTTAGTGCTAACAGCAAGAACTTGTTCCTTGTAGCTTCTTTTAGAATTTTTCAGAATTCTGGATACAATATTTTTGCAAAGAATATATTTTCCCCTTCATGATTCAGGAAGTTCAGTCCTGTAAATAAGTTAGCCACTGCTTTTATGCAGAGGTGCACGCATTGCAGGTGTTGCTCAGGGTGCTCAAGCTGGTTTCAACACACTGGTCATCGTTATATATAGCCCTGGAAATCCTGGCATTCCTTCAGGCCCTTCATCAATCACTTATGTTGTTACAGAAAATTCTGCTTGGAATTGCCAAGTGTAAAATGTAATAAATTCTAACTTATAATGCAGAAATAACATCTTCTTCATTTTAGAAAGAGGTAAAAAAGTTCCTTTCTTTATCCCCCAAAAAAGTTTCTTAATGTAAATAAATGTAGAAGTAACTATACTCAGTTACTGTGAGGATGAAAACAACACACTTGTTATTAACTTAGAAAAGTTATTTATGAAAATATCTGTATTTTATTGTTTTCATAAAACTATGGGAAAGAGAAAAATAATAAATAGAAGTTAAAACACAGACCACAATTTTTGGCTATCCAAGTTGCTAATTACTGCATTGTAGCTTACACACACACACATACACACAAACACACAAATACATATCAATACATAGTAGTATAATATTATAATACCATCAAATAAAACCTGTTCCTTCTGGTTCTCTACCCGCCTCTTTTTTATTCCCTGCTCTTAGCAGTACTCTTCCACTCACCCATATTCTGAGGTACATGAACTTTTTCTGGGAAGATGAACACAAGTGTCTACTCACCCAGATAGGCAACAGTGAGAGACTGGAGTGTGATTACCATAGTCTAGCTTAGTGAACTGGTGGGAGGCCATTAAGCCTCCTTACATATCATGAGTGAGAGTCTAATTACCAAGACCTCGATGACCCCAAAACTGCTCCATTGCCCTCAAGTCTCATATCAACAAGCTGATGAGTTCCTCACAGCTGCGTAGACGGAGTCTACACTGCGCTTCACCTCCCATCTCTATATCCCCTGTCACCTCCTGAGACCTGTGCAGCATTCACAGAATTACATACAGCTAAGAGGGAAGTGTTGGGATGTGGGTAGAACTGCAGGAAGTAGTCACATGTCATCCTTACCCCCACTTCCATAAGAGAAGGCAGCAGGCCCTTCCTTGGGAGTACCTTGCAGAAAGCCACGCCTGACCTGATGAGGATGGTGATAGAATTATTGTCAGTAGAGTGTTTCAAATACTATGATTTTTAAAGTTGTAAACCTTTCACTAAAACATACATATTTCAAAAAAAATCTTTCCTTTAAGTTTAGAACGTGACTTTTCCCCACAAACCAAAAGTGCCTACATTGCCAGCAACCATATCCATAACTAGACCAGTATCAGAGAACGGTTCTCAAGATTCCTGTCTTCTTCTGAGGGCCTTAATGCCATTCTTAGGCCGTAGTGTAAACAGATCACTAATTCCAATAACACAAACTCTTTTGTTCCTCATCTAAAAGAATGCAGATGGTCTGTCTTCTGTGTTACATAGTGAATAGTTCTGGCTGAAGCATCGCTATGCGCATTTGGTGATGAACTTGCATGTGTGTGTGGATATAATTTAGCCAGTGGGTGGAAGCATCCTGACATCCTGGACTATGCATCAGATCACATACAGTGCAGAGCACTAAGCCACTTTAGGGCACTACAGGCTGCTTAAAGTAACCCTTCTTCAGACAGCCCTCACTTCTCATGAGAGACCTCAACAAACTGAAAAGGTTCTCTGAAAAACATTACACTGTATACACTGAAAGATATATTTTTGTTGATACAGCTAATTTTAGTGATTTTTTTTGTTAACATGGTTACTTTTTGAATCTTAACTTAGAGAAACATGTTTATAAGGGAATCAACAACTCCAGAATGTTGAGGTTTACAGTGAAAGACCAATTACTGAGAGACTAGTCATGCCTGTATGTTTAGAAACAAGATTGTAAGAGCTGGAGAGATGCCTTGGTGGTTGTAAGCATTGACTGCTCTTCCAGAGGACCATGATTCAATACCCAGCAACCACATGGCAGCTCATAACTGTCTGTAGCCTCAGTCCCAGGAGATCTAATGCTCTTCTCTAGCCTCCATAGGCATTGCAAATAAGTGGTGTGCAGACATACATGTAAGTCATATAAGTAAAACAACCATACATATAAAATAAGAATAAAACTTTAAAAAGTGGGAACAGAATAATATTTAAATCTTTAAGAGCCAAGCGGCATACTATAAAAAGACAGTAACAAGCCATGTAGAATGCAAAGCTGCCTTTTCCTCCTAACGATGCAGGACAGAGCCACTGCTCTGCTACCTGCCCTGTTCTTCCTCCGACTGAAACCAATTCTGGATAATTGAACAAGATTTCTTTGATCGTTTTATTTTTGGAAATGAGGTCTCTCTATACAGTCAAGGCTCACTTTGAGTTTGAAATCCTCCCCCCATTTAATTTAGGATTTCAGATAAGACAATTTGTATTAAGAGTAATATACCTGTGGATATACAAAGGTAAAATTACAATGCATATCTTGCAAATGAGAAAACTAATATACAGAGATGCTAAGTGAATTGTTCAGTCACAGGCCTTCCAAGATGGAAAATCAGGCTTTGAATTACATGGGTTGCTCTGCATTGAACTTGATCTTTGATCATTTGGCTTCATTTGATCATTTGGTTGCAGTTACCTATGTAACATATTAAAACTAACATTGACCTCGTTTAAACTGTTTGAATAAAGCATTGTTGGATACTGACTGTCTTAGTCAGGGTTTTACTGCTGTGAACAGACACCATGACCAAGGCAAATCTTATAGATGACAACATTTAATTGAAACTGGCTTACAGGTTAAGTGGTTCAGTCCATTATCATCAAGGTGGGAACATAGCAGCATTCAGGGAGGCATGGTGCAGGAGGAGCTGAGATTTCTACATCTTCATCTGAAGACTGCCTTCCAGGCAGCTAGGGTGAGAGTCTTAAGCCCACAACCACAGTGACACACCCACTCCAACAAGGCTACACCTCCTAATAGTGCTATTTCCCTGGACTGAGCAGAAACAAACCATAATACAGACTCTACTTTTCTCTTTGAAAGTGGGATTTGAGAACTGGGCCTTAAACTTTTAAGAAAATTCTATTTTTTTCTTATTTTATCAATTGCCAACGTATTCCACAGTAGGACTCTAACACTAGGCAACTACAGTGTTACAGTATCTTTAAGATATAATCACTGGTTGTCACTTACTTTGAAGTATGTTTTGAGGTTGATTGCCTATATTTTTTAGGCCATTTTAGGCTATTGACAAAGGACTGGCCTAGCATGCAGGACTAGTGTGCAAAAGTCTCTTAGAATTTTATTATCGAAAGTAGTTTTCATATGAAGTTGGTTTCATCAATACACATCAGTCATCTTAAAGCTACACACATGTATTTTTATCTATTTTGATGTCTCCATTCATCTGGCACATTTAACAGACTAGAAAGCTGATCTCCAGAGCCAAGCAACCAACTCCAGGCATAGAGCCGCCATTCTTAACCTCAGGACAGGGTCTAGGAGGTCTGGACTGCTACTAGAGCCATTGCTATGCCCTGCAACAGTCCATGCTTCTTCCTAACTAACAGCACTCTGAGGATGTCAACCCTGTGGTTCTCTACTTACTTCTGAAAGACTTGAATGGCTAAACGTAATTGCACAGCAGGATTGGTTCCCAGCCAGGATCAACCAGACATTGGCCTCCTTTTGTGTAGTTTGGAAGATTCTCTCTTCAAAACTGCCTCTCTACATAAAATGTTTCCTGTTTGAGTTTCCTTTTTTCTAATGAATCGGTTTATTTTGCTAGAGGAAGAATTCTCCTGAGCTGCTCTGAGCAAAGAAAGAGAAATAAAAGGTTATAGATCAAACATATTTATTTGTCCCCTATCAGTTGAGGATTGGTTTATGTATTGACATGTGCTGTATGGAAGGCTGAGGGACAATGAGCCACACGGGGGTTATTGAGAGAGGTTAGTGAGGTTATTGAGATTGGTCAAGTCTCAGGAAGATGCACATTTATAGAAGGTGTAGAACCATCACAGACATTAGGGTGAGTAGAAATGGAACCCTCAATGCTAGTTACCAGAGCAAAACAGAGAGAACATTGTCTTTTGAAGACCACCGCAAACCCTTCCAGAGACATAGTAGGAACTGGGTAGCAGGCACATTGGATAATTCTTACTGATCCCATTTCATTAGAGGCAAACATGCATTGTCCACAGTTACTGTACTTTGCTTCCCATTTCTCAGCTTCAGAAAGTTAATTGCCCATATTACATATCCAGTAAAAGATAACCATCCCTCCAAGCAGGGACTCTTTACAGGGCACTTGTCTCTGCTGCCTCATGCTGGGCAGAGGGGAACTGCTAACATTCTAAGGTGAGGAAACAAGAGAGAGCAACCTAAATAGAGAGTAGGAGGTACAAACTTAAATATGGTCGAAGGCCAGAGTAGGTAGCCTACTTCTGGGATATTGCTTGTATAGGAAGCCAGCACTGGGAATTTTGGAGGGTTGATGAAGTAAAACCATTCTATGGACAGTGATGAAATGATCTTTTTTTTCCTTCATGGATTTGGAGCAGAGGAATAATATTCTGGAAAAACTTTTCTTCAGAAGATATATGAACTCTGGGGTGATGGGTAGATGAAAGCAGAGTGAGGTTCAGAGGTGTCATGGACCAGCTGCTGTGAAGACCAAAGCTAGAGGGACAATTATCAGGCAATTGGTATTTGACTATTGGTACTTAAAACATCTTTGAGGGTCCAAAGCACTTAGATTATGTAGGGTTTGATCTATGGATGTGTACTGTGTTTGAAATTAAAACTGAGGAATTCTGAAGTTGATTAAGTCATCTTAAAAGAAATATTATATCAATATGTTAATCATATTAATAAATTTATGTTTATCTCAATAAAAAACATTTGAGAACAATTACTGTTTTACATAGTAAAAGAATGATATTTTGTATTTTTACAGGATTCTGATTAATAGAACCTAGACAAATTATCATACATTCAGTAGTCACAAAATTGTATGTATTCTTCTAAGAGAGTAAAGGAGGACAAGTTAGAGAGTGTCATCATGAATATTTTTGATGCTGTGGCATTTTGAAAGGCTCGTGAGGACTCTGATGGGACGTTGGAGCAAGGCTAGAAAAACAATGCACTGGAGGGTGGCTGAGAAGATGGGGGGAGATAAAAAAACAAAGAAAGTCAACAGCTGCATCTGGAGACTGAGCAGGGTTATAGTGTGCTGCAAAGAAAGAACAAGCAGAGTGTCCATCTACTAACAACTGTTTCACAAATACGTGCGCTCTATAAACTTGCATCACTCTTATTTTTGTTTGTGTGCCTGCAGTTGTTTTGTGACCTCTGTGACCGTGTGGAAGGCTCCCACATGCTAAGTTCCCTTTAGTGCTTACTTACTAGAAATGTAAGGACTCGGAAGGCACTGCAGCTGTTCAGAGTTTCAATTCGTTTTCGGCTTATCTTCCAGGAATCATTTAGAGTGATGGACTAAACACATTCCTCTTTTATTTATTTATATATTTTAAGTGTTGGGAAACATGAAGACATGAAGAGACTCCTGTTCCCACACAGCTGGGCAAAACTAAAGAACTGGGTCATCCTCCTTCTGCAGTGTTCTGGGAGGACTGGAGAGAACTACTGGGAACAATTGGTTTTGCTTAAACACTCAAGAGCTACACTGGAACAGAAAGGCTTTAGGAAAGACTTCCTGGACTGTAGCCAGGGTCTGTATTAACAGTATTCCAAGCATTCACTAGTAGGTTTGGATCAAGATGCAGAGTCCTAAGGCTCAGTTTTTTGTGATGTTTGATTGGATCTTAGGTATCACAGAGGTTAATTTGCTTAAGAGTAGTGAGACTGAGTTCCAAGGACATTAATGAGTATATCTAAATGTGGTGTCCTGGAGTCTGCTCAGTCAGCAAACTTCTGTGACCTTCATGGCTAAGTACTCTTGAGAGCCATGTCCCCTCATCCCAGGACTCAGATGTTCTAGTAGATCAGTACATTCCTTACATTTCTGGTTGACACATCTGTGGCTGGCCTACTTGCTTTTCTCTTACTATAAGATGAAGCTTTCTAAAAGTATTATGTTTTATAGTAAGGACATTCAGTTTATTGCACTTGATAAATTTCTAAGTAGCTTGATGCAACTGGTTAAAAATATGTTTAGTGAACCATAAGCTGAATGTCAAATGAGCCATATCTTGGGTTTGCAGATTAAGAAACAAAACCCTAGGAAAATTTAGGGGCCACTGGTTCAGAACATGGGAGTTTAATGCTATGGAACATTCTCACAAGGCAAAATTTATGTATTTACATGTTGGCTCATTAAAAATAATGGCTATGGAATTTCATTACTTTCTTAAATAGTGTTACTTATTAAAATGTTGGCATCCATTCTTGCATCATTGCCTATTTATATGAATGAATTCTACTAAGAATAGGAGTGGATCATTAGACACTGACAACCTTGAAGGTTCTGCCCAGTGTGTGACAGGAGCCACAGAGGGTGCAATGGTATTTGAGCAACAAGGGACTATTTTGGACATTCCACATCAGAGCTTGTGCTTTAGAGATGCACAGAATTTGCTGAGTAACTAAAAATGAGCAGAGTGTTTGGCTGATCACAGAGCACAATACTTTAAAAAACTTGTAGTAAAAAACACAAACTTGGCAAATCTTAGTGTTTTCAAGTTGAGAGTCACCTGATAAATTCTTGAGAAATCACATGACCCTAAAATACAAAGAACACTGTCAAACCCTCTCTGCAGCACCTTTCCCCACCCATAATAACCTCAGATATAAGAATAATCTGTGAAGTAGAAAATTACACCACAAGTTATAAGAGGAAAGCTTTCATGGTATTCAGTTTGCTGAGTTTAAAATCACATGTTGGCCTTCTAATAACTATGTGCACCCTATCAGGTGCACACATACACACAGACTCCAGGAACCATCTGCTCTAAGGCTGCAAATTAAGCCCCTCTGCTTTCCCTGGCAGACCCACTATTCCATTAAAACAAGTGGCTTTTCCAGGAAAAAAAAAAGATCCTGGGATTTTCTTTGGTCATTAGATAGCTCTAGGCCAGATAGAAACATAAAAATTTTCTTTGTGTGAGGAAAGAGGAGAGCTTTCCTGAAGATTGACTCGGGTTACAAAATTGGGGAAGAAGGATTTAAGCTCTTTTATTTCAGTTCCTTTTCCAAACATGGAAAGTTAAATAAGGGTCCGGCCTCCATCTTTCAGGGGCAGATCTCATTGCAAATGTAAACTTCACTGGGCAGCTCACCGCATTTCATACACAGCAAATAACCTAGACTTCAAGGTTTAAAATGCCACATGCAAATCCTACCTTCAAGTTGGAGAGGTGTTAGAGAGAAAGATCCAAAGCAATGGTATGCTCTTAGATTCACTCTTGGCCTTATTTCTTTTTAACTGTTTGCATTATGGGTTTCTGTTTTATCCTTAGATTGTAAATCAGATGGAAAGAAAGAGAGAAAGAAAGAGAGAGAGAGAGAGAGAGAGAGAGAGAGAGAGAGAGAGAGAGAGAGAGAGAGAAGAAAGAAAGAAAGAAAGAAAGAAAGAAAGAAAGAAAGAAAGAAAGAAAGAAAGGAAGGAACAAAGAAAGAAAGAAAGAAAGAAAGAAAGAAAGAAAGAAAGAAAGAAAGAAAGAAAGAAAGGAAGGAAGGAAGGAAGGAACAAAGAAAGAAAGAAAGAAAGAAAGAAAGAAAGAAAGAAAGAAAGAAAGAAAGGAAGGAAGGAAGAAAGGAAGGAAGGAAGGAAGAAAGAAAGAAGGAAAGAAAGAAAGCACTTCTGTTGCCATTCCTCATGGCAGGCAATGAGGAAAGGAAAGGAAATGGAAATGGAAGCTCATGGCCATTGGAATCAGACACAAGTTCACCCGGACACAGTCTCACAGAGACCCATGCTCTGGATAGCATGTGAATCATCACCCGTAGGACTTTGTGGGCAAGCCTTCTGTAAGACAGCAGTGCCCAGGACACACTGTGGGAAGGGGGCTGAAGACTTCAACTGAAGTTCTGTTTCTACAATTTAAGTGATTTTGTGTACTTTACTGTCCCCAGTGGCAAAATCAGAATATTTTGCTATCCTACACAGCTCTTACTGTCATTAGGAATACAAAGATAAACGATTTTAAGTGCAAAGTCATAGAGTCAGCCCTCATGAACTTGAAACTCTCTATTTTGGAAACACAGAAACATACTGATTATCAGATTGCCTCCAAATATACTGCTCATCTGTGCAGAGCCACAATTGCTCAGCTGAGAAGAATGAATGAGGCCAATTACCCACAGGTGCAAATATCCTATTAACTTACTTAAAGTGTCTCATGCCACCCCACCTCCCTCCTGTATCCACAAATTAGATTATTTTTTATGCTTAAGTTAAAAATAGTCAATTGATCTTATTATTAATTTGATACTTTAGTTTTAGCAGTTTGGGCTATGCAGGGATTGACAGTTGTCTTCTGTGCCCCATCGCATAGCTTAACAACACACACATACACACATATGTATATATACATATATATGGACAAGATATCTTAGGTCATCTAATAACCGAGAGTGGTTACCAACCATTCCAGGATGCTCATGCCACTATTCCACTATTTGGTTTGTCTTGCTAGCCCAGTACTTGCTGAATTCTCAGCTATGTACTTCTCTCCTCCTAGCAAACAGAACCCTCTAGCATTATGAAAATTAACAGGAAGAGTTGAAGTTTCCAGGTCTGAAACTACCTAATGTCCTATGATTCCAGCATGTAATGTCTTCAGCAATAGAGGCACACTGTCAAACTCTGGGGGGAATCAGGAGCATCCTGGCACTAGACTTTTATTTGTTAGTTTATGGTGTCCAGCAGGGACACTGTCTATCTATTACAGTGTAGCCCCAACTAAAAACAAGGAATAGGACTAAACAGATTTCTCAAAAGACAAAACCCAAATGGCTAATATATATAAAAACACGTTTAACACTTTTAGCCATCGGAGATATAAATGCATATTTAAATTCCTATGTGGTATTGTCTTACCCATCTCAAAATGACTATGATACACACACGCGCGCACACACACACACACACACACACACACACACACACACACACACGGGGTGAAAGAGGGACTGGCATTGGTATGAGAACCCTCATTCACCTCTATCCACCTGGTTAATTTCTATTTGTCTTACAGCTTTTAGGTAAATGTACCACACTCATTGAAACTCTCCTTGATTTTGTAGCAACCATTGTAATTATCTGCTACACATACTCTCACTGAACTGTGGATTCCTCCTTTGTGATACTAAACCCTAAATGTGGCAGTCTTGATTTTTTAAATGCTCTTACATGTCTTCATTTTTAATTTTTAATTATCATCCTATTATGTTATGTATATGGTTGTTTTACCTGCTTGTATGGCTGTGTGCCACATATGCACCTGGTGTCCAAGGACGCCAAAGGGGGTACTATATTTTCGGGAACTGGAGTTACAGACCGTTGTGAGCTGATATATGGGTGCTGGGAATTGAACCCAGGTCTTCTGGTAGAGGAACCAGAGTTCTCAACCTCTGGGCTGTCGCCCCAGCAGCCTTTGCAATGAAGCCAACAAAGTTACATTTTGCTTCTTCATCTTAAGGCCTGTGTATCTTAGCTCCAGAGACTGGGCAGTCACTGAGCAGCTTCACATTTCACAGCAAACTGAGTAGGTAATTTCTCATATAACATTGGAAGGCTGAAAATTCTGTAAATCTAAAAATGTTTCAAATATGAGAAAATGTCCCATTGTGTGACTCATTAGCCACTTTAAACTTGAAAGTGAGTCTCACTTTTCTCCTTTAGATCATAAGCCTCCAACAGACTTAAACTGTTGTAGGATGTCTGTTTTGTCTAGTTATTTCCGACAGGGAAGCTGGCTTTTTTTATGGCGAAGAATATACATTTGTAGTAGCTAGACACAAAACTGTTTTCTTCCCCCTCATTGAAAACAAAAAAATCCTTATGTTTTAATGTAATGGGAAATTAAGAATTTTAACGTGTTCATCAATCAAAACACTGTGAAGTCTGCAAGCAGGTTTCCAGTCAACTATGTTCTCACCTGGAGCTCGTTACTGGCTCAGAAAGTGCTTCTTTCTCCAGTTTCTCACTGATGTGCCGCTGGGACTCATACCAGGTGCTCCTTACGTTGGCTTCCACCCTGAGCTGCTTTATCTGAAAACCCATCACTTCCTGCCCAAAAGTGCAGCCCTGTTCACCAAGTCAATCAGTCCCTACAATGGAGACCAATATGAGTGGCTGCTCTTAAGCCCTAAGCGTTGAGAATGAGAACCCCAAATTCTTTTGCCCACTTGACTGTGTTAATGGGAATTCAAGCTGTTTAAACTGAGGGATTCCTTTAAACAGTCACCTTGTCATATTAAAGGAATTTTACAGACTATTTTTTTGTCATGTTAGCAATTTAGATCTACATTGAATGCAGTGGAGTATTTTGAAGCAAAATAATAATAGGTATACAGTCATTGAAAGCTCACAAACAATACCCATTTGTCTCTTACCTTATTTTAATAAAAGAAATTGCCACTTGACATGAAGAGAAACTAGCTTCAGGTTGGACTGTTTTCTCCTACCAAACTTGCCTTGTTGTTTTCTATGGCAAAAGCAGACTTGTATTCACTGGCACTATGGCTTGGTAAAAAGTCCCTAGACACATTCTTTCTTTTAATTTAATGTAAGACCTGGCCTTGACATCGTTCTGTGTTGTAGACTTCCTTTCCAACAAATGAAAATATACAACTGTTCCAGACTGTACCACACCCTGTTCCAAGGGTGAGCTAGGATCTTTTGACTAGAATTTTATTACATGCCAAGTAGATGTGAATACCGAGAACATTGGTGGTCCATTGAGAAAGCAGTACCATTTGAATGGTTTGGGGAAATGGGATACAAATAAGGAACTATTGCAAGAGTATGGAATTGCCCACACCTAGATGAGTGAGTTGAAGGTCAGAGACAGGTGGAAGTAAGGTGTTTGCAACAGTTCACAACAGTGAGATCCCTGAAGGAGATCTGCACATGGTGGTGCCTTCTAAAGCAGTGATTGAGCTGTAAACTCACTCAACCTTCCTAATACTGCAGCCTTCAGTAGTTCCTCATGTAAACTCAACCTTCCTAATGCTGCAGCCTTCAGTAGTTCCTCATGTAAACTCAACCTTCC
>NW_022196896.1:43756202-43767809 GCF_008632895.1 Mastomys coucha
CCTAATGCTGCAGCCTTCAGTAGTTCCTCATGTAAACTCAACCTTCCTAATGCTGCAGCCTTTAGTAGGTCCTCATGCTGTTGTCACCCCTAACCAGAAAACTATGTGCTGCTTCATCAGAACTATAATTTTGTTACTGTTATGAATCGTAATGTAAGTATCAGATAAAGGATCTTGGCTATGGGTTGAGAACCACTGTTGCAAATTACAGTAGTAGATGGGGCAGAACTCACTGGCTGCCTTTCCTCTTCCTTCTCCCTCACTGACTGATTCTCTGTCAGGACAGGCAGTGCAATGGCCCATCCCAGTAATCCATGTTCACAGAGCCTGCCATCCAGAAACCAGAGTACTGGCTTGTGTGTGTGTATGTGTGTGTGTGTGTGTGTGTGTGTGTGTGTGTGTGTGTCTGTGTGCCTCCGTTTTGCCCTCCTTCAGACTCTCATGGACACACATTCCCGACTTGACTACTCCTCTGTCAGCCTCTAAAGAAAAAGAGTGGTTGTTTGTATCTAGACTTTCAGGTCAAACTAGGGTCAGCATTTGAAAGCATTTACTCTCCTTGACCAACGAGGACCACCCAGGACATCATCTGCACAGTCAGTCACAACAGCCATCATCAACAGATGATGTTAACTAGGAAGGGCCTCCACTCATGTACTTCTCAAGTCTCTAACAACTCTGAGTGTAGTTAGCTGCCATCCAGGTACTTTTTAACATCTTTTAGATGAGGGAGGCAGACATCACTGATAGAAATATGTCCAAAACTATCATTGAATTGCACTTCCCCTCCATATTCCTGAAATCACATCTACATGGTTAAGCTTTACAAACCAACATTAACCCTTTTAATCCACGGTGTAGCACTAACAAAGGGCAACACTATTTGGAGATAAAAGTTAATCTTAATCCTTACAAAGTTCATAATTTCTGACTCTACTGTGACACAGTAAAGAGATAAACATTGGCTTTAGCTTTCATTTCAAAAAGTCTTAGGTCTGTTTCTGCTCCTACCAGCTTTCCTGAAGATGAAATCAGGGGGATTTATGGTTCCCACCGAGCAGGTATTTGATTGAGAGGGAAATCACAGCAGGTCTAGTTACACCTGAATGTGGCTCTCACAAATTAGTCTCTTCCTCGCCTTTAAAGAAATGATAACATACACTTTCAGCCCTTATCTTGCTTTTACCAACACCAGCATAATCACTGCCTTCCATATACTCATCGTACCAATCAGGAAGTTGCACCACAGGTTCAAGCTGAAACATTTAAAATCTCAGATGGAAAGAAAATTATGGATTTGCGACTGGCAGACATGCATTCAGACTTCCTCCTATTCGAGCAAGTCCTCCTCTCCAGAGAAGGAGCACCAGCTGAGGAGTCAAACTCTGCCCTTCAAAGGCTGTGCATGTTTTAGGTAAGTCAAGGCCCAAACCAAAGGGGGGAGAGCAAAAGAAGGAGAAGGTCACAGGGAGCAGACGTGTGTGTGTGTGCATGTGTGTGCGTGTGTGTGCGTGCATGCGTGTGCATGTGTGTGTGTGTGCATGTGCATGTGTGTGCGTGTGCATGTGTGTGGGTGTGTGTATGTGTGTGGGTGCGTGTGTGCGCGTGTGTGTGCGTGTGTGCGTGTGTGCGTGTGTGTGTGTGTGTGTGTGTGTGTGTGTGTGTGTGTACAAATAGAACCCATTAGGGTATCACACTAACTCTAGTTTTTACCACCTGCTACAATGGTGGAAGGCTGTGCCGAATAGTCTCTTCTGAGGAGGAGTGGTTTCAGAGTCTTGTTTTTCTATCAACTTACTCTGCAAAAGATGACGGTATGCAAATGTGCACAGTGAAACCCATTTTAGGGACTTCCCTGAAAAGCCCTGCTTCCCACAAGCAGGGCTTTGAGCAGATGAATTAGTCACTCTACTCATTGCCAGCATGAAATCCATGAAAGATTACCTGAAGGAGAGAAAGCTTTATTTCGCTGCACAGTTTGACATAGAGACTATCATTGTGCAGAAGACATGTTGGCTGCTGGCCATGCTGCATCAACAGTCAGGAGAGAGAGGGAAGCAGGCCACCCTCCATGCCTTCTCCTTTTTAGTCCATCCAGGACTGAGATCCAGGAAGTGATAGGTCCATACAAGGTGGGTCTTCACAACTCAGTTAAACCTCTGTGGAAATGCTACTGCAGACACTCATATATCTCTAAGTGATTCAGAATCTTGTCAAGTTGATAATATTGACCATTGTAGCTGACTCTTCCCTTTGAGTGGTCTGTGCCCTTTCTAGAGAATGGATAGGACATGCTTATACCAAGTCTCAGTCAAATGCTTGCTCCCCGCTCATTGTTTTTCTACCACCTCGGCCTCCTGTGCCCAGGCTACTGCAGCTCAACTCTTGGCTATGCAAGCTCTGCTCCAACTACACAAGCTCAACACAGTCATTATTTTCGGCAGACATCCACCATGTTTTCTTTTTCCTCTGACTGATTCTATTCATTTTTGTCCTTGAATTTATGTTTCCACTTAGCTTCTGCAGTTTCTCCTTGGTTGATATTTGAGGAGTCAAGCAAGCTGTGCACTCACTAGCTTGATAATAAATATGAGCTGTGGAACTGTTTCCAGCATGTTCTCTAATAAAGTTCTCATTTTCTTGTTGAGCAGTTTTTATATCTAGTGGGTAGAGATTAACATAAGAAATAGTAAATCCTGTACTCAGTCCTCAATGAAGGAGCTAGAGAAAGGACCCAAGGAACTGAAGGGTTTGCAGCTCCTTAGGACGAACAACAGTATGAACTAACTAGTACCCTCAGAGCTCCCAGGAACTAAAACACCAACCAAAAATTACACATGGGGGGACTCATGGCTCCAGCAGTATATGTATAGCAGAGAATGGCCAAGTTGGTCATCAATGGGAGGAGAGGCCCTTGGCCCTGTAAAGGTTCTATGCCCCAGTGTAGGGGAATGCCAGGGCCAGTAAGGAGAAAGAGGTGGGATGGCAAACAGGGGGAGGGGGAGGGGAGGGGAATGGAACAGGGGTTTGTTTTTGTTTTTGTTTTTTATTTTCTTTTATTATTTTTCTTCTTTTTTTTGGAGGAGAATCTGAGAAAGGAGATATTGTAACTAAAGACAACATCTAGTAATAATAAAAAAAGAAATGGTAAATCTCTCTGATGAATCTTCAGAAATCCACAGTCAGTAAAATAATGATTGTTAATTGCCTCATGTATAAAAAGAATTGTGAAAATTTTTAATATGGTAAAAAAATACTGTTTGATCAGACTTCTGAGCATTATCAACATATTAATTTTCAGTGTTTTGTTGTGATCATATATGTATGCTGCCCAGCTATTCAGATTCCCAGTGACTATTACTTAATTAATGAAGACTAATTAGTTAGTTTGATCAACTAACAATATATAGAAGGCCCTTGCTTTACACCTGACCTAAAGATGACTGTATCAGCAGAAATAAAACACAACAATTTTAATAACTAATAGGAAAACTGTGATCACTCTTTGGTTTTTAATGCCTTCTGTAACAAATTGAACACTTACCTGGTGTTCATTATAGTAAATATTTAAGTAGGTTATAGTAAATATTCAAGGAGATATAGAATATGCTAAAACTGATATACCCTCATTTGCTGTAATCTAATTTGCTAGAAATTTAGATAGTTAAGGTGTTTGTACTGTTGTACAAAATTCCCTATTTATAGAAACTACTGCGAGTAATGTCTCCCTTCTCATCTTATGTTGCGAATGTCTCTGAGCATGCCTTAAAGATGAATGTATTTAACAGCTCTCTTCTATAACTCCATCTTCTTTCTATTCAAACTCCACTTCTAGTATTGTCAGTTTTTATATTGTTTCACTTCTATGTTTTTCCCCAGTTCCCACCTTGCTTATCTGCATATGGAAAAATTACATGGAGAACAGGGGAACAGTACAAATTCATGATTTTCTGTCTAACAGACTAAACAGACCCGTCGTCAATAGGCTATGAGGGAAACAACACAGGTGGAGCATGGTATGTGGGCTTAAGAGCTGAAAACAAAGTGGGTGTTTCATACAATTACCTATGGATAATATAAATGGGCAACTGATATCTGTAAAAGACAAAGTGTTGCTTTATTAAATGACAGCAACAGAATAGAAGAACAAGATTTGTTTTTTCTTTCAAACATAGATTTGGGTTTATTTGTAGTATAGAAAAAAATGAATCAAATTCCTTTATGCAGTGTTGTGTATGATTTCCTTAGGTGTAGTAGTCAGCTCAGCTAGTTTATTTATTTATTTATTTATTTATTTATTTACTATTTTGCTTTTTCAAGGTAGGTTTTCTCTGTGTGTAGCCCTGCCTGTCCTGGAACTTACTCTGTAGACCAGGCTAGCCTCAACAGTTCAGGCTTATATATTTGCTATTTTTTAATGAGACATTAAAAGCAGACTTGACGAGACCTTGAAATATGTCTTCAGAATAGGACAATATTTGATTGATCAACAGAAAATACCCTTTTCATGGCTCTAAATGGATGGTCCATGAATCCATTAATCCCGAGTCCAGATGCTTCATAAAGCCTTCAGTGTAATGAATTAGATAGAAATATGAATCCTTCGTATGGTGTATTTTGATCCCAGCTGGGAATATGACTGTGACCTGAGGAAGAATTTCCAGAACTACTAAATGGAACTGGAAAAGCAGCAACAGATATTAGTCTCAGCTCTCATGGTATCAGATTTTCATCTCTGCCAGACTGGGGCAGCCTGAGGAATCCAAGCAATCCTGTGAGAGACTTCATAGAACTGAAGCTCTTAATGTTCTGATTGCCCAAATCTAAATTCCTGCTTGCATCACAAAAAATAAAAAGTAAGAACTAAATGAAGAGAACCTGGAAACTGTGCTGGGAAAAGGAGTCAGGATAAAAATCCCGAGTTTTGTTAGGAAAGCTTCAGACCTGTCTCTCAGTGTGGGGCGCTGACATTAGAGCCAGCCCCACCCTCCAGGGTCACAGGGGAAGAGTTAAAAGATAACATACAGCTGTTCTCCTTTATCCTGAGGATGGAGAGGAAATGGGGTTACACCCAAGCAGAGGGATTTAGACTGATCTAGGAGAAAGCAAGGTAATGCTTTCTCAGATGAAACCTAGTGTCTTCCCAGGGCCAGTACTAGTGACCAGTGATTTCCCAGAGCCCCAGGGGCCCACAGAATGACTCCATTAAACACCACTATTCCCTTTGATAAAAATACTCTTTTAAAAAACAATTTGTGTGGGATTGTTTCGACTTTAGTATTATCTCAGTTGCCAGCTCCTCTATTTTAAAATAATGTATAAATTAAAATGGAGAAATTAGTTGTGACTTCATTTTATCATTTGGTTTTGGTTAATCTTTTTTTTTAAATTAGTTCCAGTGGGAATAAGTGATCATTGAAAAGAATTTCTTGATCCAGAAAAGGCGGAAGACCATTTCTTTATGAGGAGGAAACAGAATGTGTTAAGCTAGACTTAGGGCTCTCATTCATGCAGCTTAGAGATTAACTTCGTATGCTGTCGTAGGCATTCCCAGCATCATGCTTTGCTTTGCTCATTGAAAAACAAGGAGAATATTCAACTTACTAATACATATTTTATGAGAGAAATTACCTAAAATGAGGTTATATGTTCTTTGGCTCTGAAGACAGAAACAGATACATTTTGTGGGGCAAAAAATCAAGTGCATAAAACCATGAAAAAAATTAGAGAGAAATTTTTTTCATAAGAACTCTGAATTTACCACCACTATTCATTGTCTCTTAATATACATATGTCAGTTTATCTGTCCACAATAGTTGAAACACTCATGTGTAAAAACATAAACAATTACAATGAAGGGATTGCCAGCTTTATGCAGTGGCAGTATCATAACTAATGAGGTTTATCCGAGGCACGATTATTGCTAATTGAAGGGACTGCCAAACATTTGAGAGAGTGAGGAGGCGGTATATGGGGGAATGCACTTAAAATTTCAAAATCAAAGAACTAATACAAATGCATTTATAATTACAAGAACCTGAAGAGGGAGCTCAGCAATTGAAAACACACACTTCTCTCCCAGCAAACTTGAGTTGGATTCCTAGCATTGTATCAAGTGGCTTACAATCACCTGTAACTCCAACTCCAGAGGACCCAACATCCCTGGCTTTTGTGAGTGCCTGTATTCATGTGCACATACCTATACATACGCATACACATATATACATATAATTAAAAAGAAAAAAAGAAAAATTTTAAAAGAATGACTAGGCTTTACCAGAACGATAATTTTAACTATTTTGTTCCTTTTTCTTTCTGTCTGTCTTTCATTTTCTTCAAGCAAAGCAATCCCATGCAGTTACTGATATATAGATAGTTTATACTTTGTAGCATCTATGTAACCATTAACACACTATCTAAGAATCTAAGAGGGATTAAACATACTTTAACTTCACTGGAAAATTAGCTTTCCACATTTCTTGCCTCCAACATCACATAGGATTCCAGGAAACCTAGGTCTGCATAAAACCTTTACTTGCTCTCAGTTCAGATCAGCTGTTTGACTTCCCACGCAGGTCACCATTGACCTTCTCCTCTGAAACTAATGGCAGGTTCCCAGAAGCCCCTGTTCTAACAGGAAAAGACTCATGGGGACTGTCTATAAATGGCAGCAGTGATGGGGACCAGGAGCAATCCAGTGCAGAGAAATGTGCTGCTTTTCTGTGCACAGTGGCTGCTGGCTTCCTTCCACCTCTCACTAAACCCTTATCTACAGCTAATTTATCAACAGCACCAACAGCTATTTATTTTCACCCCCTACACACACGTACATTTGAAATGTTTTAAACTAGATGTAGAAGACAGGAGCACTGGTGTGGTGGAAGTTCATCTGCGGCAGGAATGACTCATAGTCCTTTAAAGAAACAAGCAGTGGCCGGGCGGTGGTGGCGCACGCCTTTAATCCCAGTACTCGGGAGGCAGAGGCAGGTGGATTTCTGAGTTTGAGGCCAGCCTGGTCTACAGAGTGAGTTCTAGGACAGCCAAGGATACACAGAGAAACCCTGCCTCGAAAAAAAAAAGAAAGGAAGAAAGGAAGAAAGAAAGAAAGAAAGAAAGAAAGAAAGAAAGAAAGAAAGAAGGAAAGAAAGAAAGAAAGAAAGAAAGAAAGAAGGAAAGAAGCAGTGTATCTGGTTTTATGTGGAGGTCCCCGATCCACTTGAACTTGAGCTTTGTACAAGGAGATAGGAATGGATTAATTTACATTCTTCTACATGCTAACTGCCACTTAAGCCAGCACCATTTGTTGAAAATGCTGTCTATTTTTCCACTGGGTGGTTTTAGCTGCTTTGTCAAAGATCAAGTGACCATAGGTGTGTGGATTCATTTCTGGGTTTTCAATTCTATTCCACTTATATACCTGTCTGGCACTGTACCAATACCATGCAATTTTATCACAACTGCTCTGTGGGACAGCTTGAGGTTAGGGATGGTGATTCCACCAGAAGTTCTTTTATTGTTGAGAATAGTTTTTGCTATCCTGAGTTTTTGGTTATTTCAAATGAATTTTCAAATTGCTCTTTCTAACTCTGTGAAGAATTGAGTTGGAATTTTGATGGGGATTGCATTGAATCTGTAGATTGCTTTTGGCAAGATAGCCATTTTTACTATATTAATCCTGCCAATCTATGATCATGGAAGATCTTTACATTTTCTGAGATCTTCTTCGATTTCTTTCTTCAGAGACTTAAAGTTCTTATAATACAGATCTCTTTCACTTGCTTAGCTAGAGTTACACCAAGGTATTTTATGTTATTTGTTACTATTGTGAAGGGTGTTGTTTCCCTAATTTCTTTCTCTGCCTGTTTATTCTTTGTGTAGAGGAAGGCCACTGATTTGCTTGAGTTAATTTTATATCCAGCTACTTTGCTGAAGTTATTTATCAGGTTTAGGAGTTCTCTGCTGGAATTTCTGGGATCACTTAAGTATACTATCATCAGCAAATAGTGATAATTTGACTTCTTCCTTTCCAATTTCTGTCCCATTGATTTCCTTTTGTTGTCTAATTGTTCTGGCTAGGACTTCAAATACAATAGGTAGGGAGGGGGTGGGGTTCCTGATTTTAGTGGGATTGCTTCAAGTTTCTCTCCATTAAGTTTGATGTTGGCTACTGGTTTTCTGTATATTGCTTTTACTATGTTTAAGTATGGGCCTTGAATTCCTGATCTTTCCAAGACTTTTATCATGAAGGGGTGTTGGATTATGTCAAATGCTTTTTCAGCATCTGATGAAATGATAATATGTTTTTTATTTGAGTTTCCATATATTGAACCATCCCTGCATCCCTGGGATGAAGCCTACTTGATCATGATGGATGATCGTTGTGATGTGTTCTTGGATTTGGTTGGCGAGAATTTTATTGAGTATTTTTACATTGGTATTCATAAGGGAAGTTAGTCTGAAGTTCTCTTTTATTTGTTGGGTCTTTGTGTGGTTCAGGTATCAGAGTAATGTGGATCACAGACTTCTACATAAAACCAGACACATTGAAATTAATAGAAAAGAAAATGTGGAAGAGCCTCAAGTACATGGACACAGGGGAAAATTTCCTGAACAGAACACCAATAGCTTATGCTCTAAGATCAAGAATTGACAGATGGGACCTCATAAAGTTGCAAAACTTCTGTAAAGCGTCTGTAGGACAAAATGGCAACCAACAGATTGGGGAAAGAGCTTTACTAATCTTACATCTGATAGAAGGCTAATATCCAATATATACAAAGAATTCAAGAAGTTAGATCCCACAGAACCAATTAAACGTTTTTAAAATGGGATACAGAGCTAAATAAAGAAATCTCAACTGAGGAATACTGAATAGCTGGGAAACACCTAAAGAAATGTTCAATATCCTTAGTCATCAGGGAAATGCAAATCAAAACAACCCTGAGATTCCACTTCATACCAGTCAGAATGGGCAAGACCGAAAACTCAGGTGACAGCAGATGCTGGAGAGGTTTTGGAGAAAGAGGAACACTCCTTCATTGCTGGTGGGATTGCAAGCTGGTACAACCACTCTGGAAATCAGTTTGGCAGTTCCTCAGAAAATTGGACATAGTACTACTAGAGGACCCAGCAATATCTCTCCTGGGCATATACCCAAAAGATACTGCAACATGTAATAAGGACACATGCTCCACCATGTTCATAGCAGCCTTATTTATAATAGCCAGAACCTGGAAACAACCCAGATGTCCCTCAATAGAGGAATAGATACAGAAAATGTGGTACATCTACACAATGGAGTACTACTCAGCTATTAAAAACAATGAATTTATGAAATACTTAGGGAAATGGATGTATCTGGAGAATATCATCCTGAGTGTGATAACCCAATCACAAAAGAACACACATGGTATGCACTCTCTGATAAGTGGATATTAGCCCAGAAGATTGGAATACACAAAGTACAATCCACAAAACACAAGAAACTCAAGAAGAAGGATGACTAAAGTGTGGATACTTCGATCCTTCTTAGGAGTAACAAAATGCCCATGAAAGGAGTTACAGAGACAAAGTATGGAGCAGAGACTGAAGGAAGGACAACAGAGACTACTCCACCTGAGAATCCTTTCCTTATGCAATCACTAAACCTAGATACTATTGTTGATGCTAGCAAGTGCTGGTTGACAGAAGCCTAATATAGCTGTCTCCTAAGAGGCTCTGTCAGTGCCCAACTAATACAGAGGTGGAGGCTCACAATCATTGATTGAACTATGCACAGGGTCCCCAATGAAGGAGCTAGAGAAAGGACCCAAGGAGCTGAAACCTCTTAGGATGAACAACAATATGAACTAACCAGTACCTCCCTAGATCTTCCAGGGACTAAACTACCAATCAAAGAGTATCCATGTTGCTACTCATAGCTCCAGCTGCATATGTAGCAGAGGATGGCCTAATTGGTCATCAGTGGGAGGAGAGGTCCTTGGTCCTGTGAAGGCTCTATGCTCTAGTGTAGGGAGAAGAATGCCAGGGCCAAGAAGTGGCAGAGGGTGGGTTGGTGAGCAGGAGGAGTGGGGGAGGGAATATGGGTTTTTTCAAAGGAGAAACCAGGAAAGGGGAGAATATTGGAAATGTAAATAAAGAAAATATCTAATAAAAAAAGAAACAAGCAAACATTTTTTGAAGGGGCTGGAAGTTAAATTTCTCACTTAGACAGTTAGACACATTTACCTTTTGTTACTTTTAAAATAAATCAGAAAATGATTGTGTGGTTGTGATTGGCTAATTTTTTTGAGGAACAATTAACAACAACTCCCCAAAACAAAACAGCAACAACAAAACCCCCAAACTTAGAGATCTCTTTAAAGAGCTGTGTAGAAGTTTTGAGCACATCCCCAGGTTTGTCAAAAATTCCTCAATGACTGACAGGTTCATCCTTAAGAGTTTATGCTTGAAAGATAAACTCCAGCTGTGTTTTCCCTTGGTGGCTGACCTGGCCATTAGAAGAGCAAAAGCAAGGACTTTAAGCCAGAGACTCAGCCTGACTGAGTCTCATCTTCCTGGTGGGACTTGCTCAAAATGCAATTAGTGGGTTCTTTGTAGAAATCATTTCCATGTTTAATTCCAGAGAATGCGAGGTTGCAGTGGAGTGGGGGTGGTGCCAGTGAGGAGCTCCCATGTTATTGTTTCCACCTAGCTTTTGTGGACACTTAATCCTGTATCCCAATCTCCTGCTCCTGCAAACTTCCCCAGGATGCATCTCCAAGTTTGGCAGAGCTAGTCGCACAAAGGACATGCCAGAGTTCACTCTCATGATCTGCAGAATCTATGTTTTTTTTTTTTTTTTTTTTTTTTTTTTTTTTTTTTTTTTTTTAATCTTCATTTCGGATGTGGATTAGAGTTTGTACTCTCAGCTCTCTCTGGTAGTTGGAGATATTTGATCCTTCAGTATTTACCCATTATCAGCCGTTTTACCCAAGGGAAAATTAGATGGAAAGCTTGAGAACAGTGAGCACTTTAATTTGAGGATGCACATGCTGATCTTGGACAGATGTTGGCCTTTGTGAACAGCAGAAAGGGGAGCTACGTCATTCACTTGGGAAGCTGTTTGTACTAGCTGACTGATCTTGCAGGTGCCCAGACAGTGCAGTCATGAGCAGAGAGCAAGGGTGAGAAAAATGTTTCTTTCAGGGGCCAATGCCCAAATAGCTGTATTCTCACACACACACAGCCAGCTGGCATAGCACTCAGAACAACCCCTTTCTGAGAAAATTAGCCATCTGAAGAGATTTTAATTTCAACTGTAATACTAAGCTCAGAAAACTTTACCCTGTGTTACCTTGTAAAACATTTATATTAGTTTCTAGGCAATATGGTTGTCTTTGGTTGTTGTGCTGTGACATGACATGCCGTGCCATGCTGCTCTGTGCTGTGGAGTGCTGTGCAGTGCTGTGCTGTGTGCTGTGCTGTGTGCTGTGCTGTGTGCTGTGCTGTGTGCTGTTCTGTGCTGTGGTGTGCTGTTCTGTGCTGTGCTGTGCTGTGCTGCGCTGTGCTGTGCTGTGCTGTGCTGTGCTGTGCGCTGTGCTGTGCTGTGTGCTGTGCTGTGCTGTA
>NW_022196896.1:43768789-43808082 GCF_008632895.1 Mastomys coucha
GTGCTGTGCTGTGTGCTGTGCTGTGCTGTGTGCTGTGCTGTGCTGTGCTGTGCTGTGTGCTGTGCTGTTCTTGAGTCAAGGTTCATACACACTAGGCTGGCTTTCAACTTTCTGTTACCAAGAATGACCTTGAACTTCTGATCCTGTGTCTTCCACTTCCTGAGTTCTGGGATTGTGGTGGCACAGTCTGTGTCCAATAGGAATTTCTTCACCTCTGGATAAACAGGAAGTAAAGAAAGCAAGGCAGAAAAAGAGATTAAGAAGAAGATATTCTTAAGGAACTGCCTGTGGTGATAGACTTCCTTCAGCTGACCCACTTCCTAGTGTTTCCAGAACCTGCCAAAGTATCAACACCATCTGTGGACCCAGAGTTAACACATGGCCTAGGGGAGCATTTCACATTCAAAGTACAGTGCCCTTCAGTTCTGCGCATAGAAGATAGGTAGGGTCTGTCATGTTAGCTAAGTGCAGGACAGACACAGCCATTTCAGAGGTCTTAAGCTGGCAAGAACGAGCATCAGCTGTCCTTTCAGAGATGTGTCTGCTGAGTGATCCAGGAAAATGGACACAGTATGGTCCCTTTTACTCAGGACTGCAGCTACTTCTCAGGCAGGAAAATTCTCTGGAAGTTGCTAGGCTACAGGAAAAGCATATGCTGGTTTGGACCCATAAACGTGCTTCAACTGTTAGGGTCTCCCTCACCAATCAACTGAACACTGTGAAGTTATTTAACCTGTATCAGTATTCTAAGGCTACTAGAACAAGACACCACACATTGGGTGACCTAAACATCAACATTTATTTCCCTACATTCTGAAATCTGAGAAGCATCAGGTAAGGGAAGGGCAAGGTCGGGGTCTCTATAAGATTTGTCCATGATACATCTGTCTGTCTTTGCCTTGTGTCTCTTTCTTTTTTGTAAGAGCATCGATTCCATCATGGTGGCTCTAAACTCAGCTCATAATGATCCCTAAGTCTTAAGAGTTCATTTCTCTACCAGCAAATTGGAAAAGGAGGCAATAATGCAATCTGCAATGCTCTTTTTATTATAAGGAAACAAAATCCAAGTATTTAGGCCATTTAATTTTGTGAAGCTAAAATTGGATTATGCATACAAGATTATACCAAATGATGTATAACTAATGTTTAAAGTCAACCATTCAATAAGTTGGAAAGTACTGTTCTGTGCCAAAATTGGAAAGATGCATCTAGAGGTTGTTTGGAATTTGAATGCAAAGGAAATGCCACTTAATAAATAGTTCATGTGCAGCAGAACTCATAAAGTGACAAACTTTTGGCTACACTTATGCATAGTGGTAGAATTCTCAAACAATCATTTCTCCTAGTAGGTTGATAAGTGGCATATATGCAGAATCGTAATAAACTTCTAGACTTTTTTCCTATACAGAAAACCACTTCACAGTGGGTAGTTCCTTATTATTGATTTTGAGGTCTTTTACCAGACAGTTGCAACATTAGATCTTCAGCATCCTTCTTGTATTTCATGTGTCCACTGACTTTGTCTACGCTGAACACAAGCTCAAGGTCTGCAGTAGTACCTGGAGTTCCTCTTGTTTCTATTCCACATACCCAAGAATCTCCTTGGAAAAGGGAAAGCTATCTCTATTTAATAATAAACTTTAAAGTCTTCAATATAAGTATACAAAGCAATTTTCCAAATGTCCAAAATTCCAAACCTATTATTTTTATTACTACTAGTAGTAATAATAGTAGTAATAATATGTATGTATGTATGTGTGTATGTATGTATGTATGTATGTATGTATGTTCAAGTGGACATGGAGACCTCACATAAACTTTGGGTGTCATTCCTCAGGTGTCATCTATCTCATTTTTGAGGCAAGGTATCTCACTAGCTTGGAGCTCACCAGAGAAGCTGGGCTGTCTGACCAATGAGCACAAGGGCTCCTCAGGTTCCTTAGACCCAGGCTGTCTCCACCTCCTCAGACCTGGGATTACAAATGTATAACTCTTATCTCTATGCCTCTTATGTGTATTCTGGGGGTTGAACTTAGGTCCTCATGCTTGCAAGACAAGCTCTTAACATGTTAGCTATCACTCTAGCTCTAGATCTATATGTATTATATCCACTAATCCTATCAACACAATTTCTACATGATTATAACTTATTTTAGTTATATGCTACAACTCTAATCAAGATAACACAAATCAGATTTGTATATGGCAAGGCACTTAGTAAATAAGAAGACAATTTAGGATGTTTAAGACTAAAGAAAGAAATAAACTTAGTAATTTCTTGATCATCATCCATTAACATTATGTTAATTGAATCTGGGGACTTTGATTAGTATCTTTTACTTTTTTTTTTAACTTTGTAATTATATTTATGTACAGAAAACTTAGTGTACATTTAACCCAATTTAGTGGCCAGTTCTTTAGCCTTTGCCCTTTCCAGCTTGGCAATTCAAGCCACAGACTTAGGACCCAGGACGTTGCCTCCCCAGTGGCGACGGATCTCGTCGTATCTGTCATTACAATTGGTCCTAATAGCTTCCACCAGCTTAGCCAGAGCACCCTTGTCTTCCGAGTTAACCTGTGTGAAGGCATCAGTGGTGCACGTCTTCCTGCGGACCAGGCGCCCCAGCCTAGCCTTTCCCTTAATGACGCAGTAGGGTACCCCCATCTTTTGACACAGGGCAGGCAGGAAAACCACGAGCTCAATGGGGTCTACATCATGGGCAATCACCACCAGTTGAGCCTTCTTATTTTCCACCAAGGTGGTAACTGTATTGACTCCCGCTTGGAGGACAGGTGGTCTCTTAGTTGGGACGTCCCCTTTGCCAGCAGCTTTCTTCTCAGCACGGGCCAGTAGCCTTTGCTTCTTATCTTGCTTTGTCTCTGGCCTGTACTTGTTGGCAAGCCTAAGCAGCTGAGTTGCTGTTTGCCTGTCCAGGGCCTGGGTGAACTGGTTAATGGCAGGAGGTACTTTGAGACGCTTATAGAGGATGGCTCTTTGCCGCTGCAGCCTGATGTAGCGAGGCCATTTGACGAAGCGTGTTAGATCTCTTTTGGGCTGGATGTCCTGCCCAATGCCGAAGTTCTTGGGCATCTTCTCAAACAAAGGATTGACCACCTTCTTGGCCTCCTGTTTCTTGACGATGGCGGGGGCCGGGGCCACCTTCTTCCCCCTCGCCTTCTTTCCTTTGGGCATCTTGCTCGGCCAGTGGAGAGAGGATTAGTATCTTTTTCAATTTCATGAGTGAGAATTTCTCAGAGTCAAATCAGTAGAATAGATGGGTGGATAGATGAATGTGCACATAGAAAGATGGTAATAGGTGACAGATAGATGATAGATAGATAGATAGATAGATAGATAGATAGATAGATAGATAATAAATATAGATAGATAGATAGATAGATAGATAGATAGATAGATAGATAGATAGATAGATAGATGGAGTTTCTTTCACAAATGTCTAAAGTGGTTATGAGAAATACCATTAAACTGTCTACAGTCTGATGGTGTAATTTAATATAAGAACTGAGGATGAAATGCTGGTGTGAGGAGCCGAATCTGAAGAACTGAGAAACAGGAATGCTAGTGTTTGAGGCCAGGGGGAGCGAACTGTCCCAGCTCCAACAGAGAGAAAAACCATTCTCTCTCTCTCTCTTTATTCCCTTTGTTCTATTAGGTCCACCTTCAAGGAGCAGATTGGATGATGCCCAGCCACTCTTGTGGAGGAAATTTTCTTTACTTGTTCTATTGATTTAATTCTCATTCTTTACAGAAACACCCATGTGCATACAGTCTTAAACATTTTAACAACTATTTGAGCATCCCTTAGTCTAGTCATGTTTCCATACAAAATAGACAATCTCAGCAGTTATAATTCTCAAGGGTGAGGCCAGAGAGGCACTTAACATGACTGATCTGAGTGAGATGACCTGTGACTAACATGAACTAATCTGATGGTTGTTTGGGCCCTAGAAAGTCAACTAGCCTATCAGAGCAACCAAGAGGCAGAGCCAGCCTTCTCTGGGCTGCAATAGGCTAGGATGAAGATCGTTCTAGAAGCAATGCTGGGGTTTTTGTTGTTGTTTGTTTGTTTGTTTGTTTCTTTTTAGGTGAGAGACGGCCTCATTGTTGTCTGGTGAAACCAAGGTCTTAGACATAAGATAGAGGGAACACTGTTGATCCTAGGAAAGAGGCACCCTTAGGAGATCGGTAGGGAGTTGATCTTCAGTGATAGTGAGGAAAAAGCAAGAAAGGGTAGGTGGATTAACACAGGAACTGGGACATGGGGCAGGCAGACACTTAGAAATCCACTCAGGGCTCCAAGCTTATGTTAGCAAATAAATCCTGAGACAAGAACCAGGGCTATAGGTGATTCCAGGTTTGGACTCATGCTCTGTTTCTAGACACACAAGACTGAAGCCTTAATCACCTAATACTCAGCTGTACACCAGAACGCTGCATGGTTCTCTTAACTGACCTTCCTTCCAGGGGCCCCACCTGCCTGACTGTGGGGTGGCCAGGGACTTAAAACTAAACTCCAAGCTCACTCTCTTTCACCGAAATGGTTTATTTGGGATGATTCAGGCCCTGTCAGGTAAATATTTGGCTAAGAGAACTATGCTAGTTTGTCATTGGAATGTGAGAGAGAATTCTGCCAGAAAAAGCCTTTCCCTTTCTCAGATGATGCTGAGCCAAATGTTTAATGAGTGCATCCATGAATGTACACTTTTCATGACTTTGATGCTGCCTCCTCCCTCCCCCACACCTCTTTCCTAGCTCACCAGGCTCTGAAATGTGCAGTTTCCATATGTGATCATAGTTTAGGGTACAAATTCTCTATACATGATAGACACTATTTCACAGGGCAGTCTTCAAAGATGTGAAGATATGGCATGTGGACCATGTCACCAGAGGAATAGGCATGGGGCTGGTAGGTGGAGTTTGCTCAAACCCAGGAAATCTCAGAATTTGAGACCAGCAGGAATAAAGCTTACTCCTCCCTGTTTTCTTGCCTTTCTCAGAGCAGGGAAGCATGACCTCCAACCAGATGATCACAGGCAGTCATGAAATCAGCACCTGGAACGCCTCACCTCTCCATGTTAATGAGGCACCTCAGTACCCTTAGCCTTCTGACCTTTTCCCTTGTTAAGTAGTCTCACCTTCTTTTGTTTCATTAGAGATAGTTGGTCTGGAAGGCCTTCACTTAGAAGAACCACACCACTAAGTTTCTCAAAGAAATACTCCCCACCCCCACTAATCCCAGACTCTGCTCCCCTCCCTCCACTTCCTCTTTCTGGCTTCTTCTTGTCCTTCCTGCGCTGGAGTATCAGAGATGTCAAGCACCACTGGAGGAGAGGCAGAGCCTGGTAACACATGGATGCATATTTCTAGGATAAATTTTGAGGTCATAAGATTCAAAAGTAAGTGTGTGTGTGTGTGTGTGTGTGTGTGTGTGTGTGTGTGTGTGTGTGACTGTGTATATGTGTGTATGTACATGACTGTGTGCCCATACAGGTCAAGGAAAAACCTTAGGCTTCATTCCTCAGGTTCTGTCCTCAGGCAGGGCCTCTCACTGACCTTGAACTCACTAAATGAGCTAGGTTTGCTGGTTACCAAGCCCCAGTAGTCTTTCTGTGTCCACCTCATCACTGCTACAATTAAAATCTCTGGATTCTCTTCCCTAAGTTCAGAGCATGGAGGTGGAGCACACATGCTTGGGACTGTAAGGTGAATACTTTACCAACTGGACCATCCTTAGCACAGGATGGTTGTCTTTTCTCCCAACTAAAATGTCACTCTTGACTAGTTCCATGGATGTAAACCTAGCTTTTCTCTAGGCCATGTGCCTCCTATATAGACTATCCTCTCTGTCCTAGGCACTGTCTCCTTAGCATTTGAAATACGTACTCACATATAATACCTAGTCATTCATCACTGTATTAAATTCACTGTAGATGCCTAGTAGCACTATATGCTAAGTTACGTCTAGTTTTGGATATAGATTTCTTTTGAAATTTTTGGTGTAAAAACTTGGAAGTTTTTTTTAAATTGACATAAATATCTGTCTGTCTGTCTGTCTGTCTATCTATCTGTCTGTCTGTCTGTCTGTCTGTCTATCTATCAAACAATTTCATGATATATGTTTTACCTGTGAAGACAATCAACTGTACCCTATCAGCAGGAAAACAAATTGTGGTACAGAGGTACAAAGGTAGCTAAAATATTACATTGTCCAAGTAAACAGTGAACTAATTAAAACACAAATTTAAAGAACTGCTAATCTGGGAGCATCAAAAGAGTCAACCATGGCAGGGAACTTGCTTAAGGTAAGACTACTTCCCCAAATTGCTAGCAAAGGACAAAGAAAAGGAAGGAGCTTGAGTCCTGGGTTCAGATAATGGAGGAGCGTTGACTTGTTATTTAACAAAGAATTTATAGCATTGTATTCTTAATCTGTTTTTGGTAAATCAGAGACATTATAAAGGGTTCCTTTTCAGAAGCCAGATTTCCCAATGTGAGACTGAAATGTATTTACTGATTGTCAGTGTGATTACATCTGGAACCAACCAAAGAGGATCTGTGTGCACATTTCCAGGAAAGATTGAGGGAGGAGATGCTCCCAAGAGTGGGTGTTACCTTCCAGTGTATGGCCTAGAGGATCTAAAGGTGTCCCCGGGAGTAGTGTAGCTTGTCTGCCAACTTTTGGCTGTTGCTGGTGTGTCTATCTTCATTGCTGGGGCTGTTCACTTCAGCCTTTCTAACATCAGAAAACCAGTTTTTTCTTTTTTAGTTTTCCAGTGAGACTAAACACCAGTGGCTCTCCAGGAACCTTGCAGGCCTTTAGCACCAGAATGTGAATTTGAGGTGTCTGCCAGATTCTCAGCCTTGGGAGCAAATGGTCATTATTGGACAACCTAGCTCCTGTTAATTGTATGTCATTGTAGTAAATCCTGTTTTTAGCGCGCGCGCGCGCACACACACACACACACACACACACACACACACACACACACACACGCATACCATTCCCTAAGTTCTCTTCTAGAAAACTCTGATGAGCCAAGCTGGTCCTTTCAACTTTAGTTTTCTATCTCCCCAGTTGAAATTCTTATCCTAATACGGTGCAGTGGTCACAATGCATCAATTTCTCTCAAGTCAGTTCAGTGCTTTCTATGGCAAGTCTTACACTTCCTCCTTAGTCTCCCAAGGTTTCATCTTTACCTGTATATGGAATTAAACTTTCTTTCTCTCTCTCTGTTCTCACATCAGCAGGGGCAGTCCATGACCGAGGCAGTACATATGATGCCTTCACATATTGGTGGAGCAGGAAGCAGAGACTTGGACCAATGAATGGAAAGGGCTCCATATCTTAAGGAGTAACACACATCTAGCAACATTTCCTAAAGGTTCTCCAACCTTCCAAAGCAGAGCTAATAGCTGGCTGCCACGGTTTCAAACACACGAGGCTATAGGGCCACATTTCCACAGCCAAGGTGACACATACGCCCTTAGACAGTGTTAAAGAATCATGAAGTCCTTGTAAACCTAAGTTCACAACCCAGCCAGACAAAAGGTGCTTCTGTCCTCACCTGGTTCCCATTCTAGCCCCAAACAGCAGTGGTGGCAATATAGTGTGCTTAAGCTAGAAAGTCTGCCTTCGGAGACAGACACTAGGAGGACCTTCACCACTCCAGGTCTCTGGGGTTTTCACACAGGGGCCTGCTACTGAATACAAATAGAACTCTTCATAGCCAGGCGGTGGTGGCACACTCCTTTAATCCCAGAACTTGGGAGGCAGAGGCAGGCGGATTTCTGAGTTCGAGGCCAGCCTGGTCTACAGAATGAGTTCCAGGACAGCCAAGGCTATACAGAGAAACCATGTCTCGAAAAAGAAAAAAAATAAAAAAAAATAGAACTTTTTGTAAGGCTTACTACCCTTTTCAGGCTGCTTTTGTAGGCCAATGGCACACATTAGCATTTTCTACCTTGTGCCCATGTGTCTAAGAAAGCTTTCCATTATGCATTTGAACCTTATGGCAGTGAGCTGCTCTGCCAGCATCCTAGCACTTAGCATTCTAGGCATAATTGCTGTTTAGTTGTCTGGGTCCTTCCCTGAACTGTGATTTTTATGCTCTATGTTAGGTCTCTTTTTTCTGTATTAGCTTTTTTAACACATAGTAGGTACCACTAAGATTTCCTGTGAGTACCATTGAGTAGTAAATACAAAATAAAGAGGCTTCTTTACTACCTCTACTGTTTTCAGTGTCACTAATGAGCATTCTGATGGGACTCTTACCATCAGAGCCCCCACCCCACCCCCAGGCTTTGGAGATGCAATCTTTGCAGAATATTGTGCATGGATCCTTTTACCAAGGATCAGGACTGGGCCCCTTTCCCATATTTCACATGGTATTGTTTCTTACTTATCTGTGAAATATTCTTATCTGTGAATTTTCTGATGAGGTATGATTGTGTGCAACCTCTATCTGCAGGAGGAAGCTTCATCAAAAGTCTAGAGAGGTGCAGAGCCTGTGAAATCACAGTAGCATACTGGGGCTTTTGCATGTGTGTCTCTGTGTGTGTGTGTGTGTGTGTGTGTGTGTCCTTTGTTCATGGAAACATGGGGAAATGGTCCTCAAATCTTAATAGTAGTCCCTATAGAAGAGAGAGAATTTTAAGTTGTGTTTCTAAATACATTTTTTGAAAAGGAGAGAAAAGATATGGGGTAAAGGCTTTCTAAGAAATAAGTGAAACTGTTCTCTTTAAATAAGCTCTTTCTCTGTTTCTCTGTCTATGTCTCTATCTCTGTTTTTCTCTCTCTGTTACTCTGTACTCTGTTTCCATCTCTGTGTCTTTCTACATCTTTCTATATCTACTGATCTATATATCTACCTGTCTTAGGGTTTTATTGTTGTGAAAAGACACCATGACCAAGGTAAGTCTTATTAAAAAAAATACCCAAACATTTACTTGGGGCTGGCTTACAGTTTCAGAGGTTTAGTCCATTATCATCATGGCAGAAGACATGGCTGTATGCAGGCAGACATGGTGCTAGAGAAGGAGCTGAGAATTCTACATCTTGATTCACAAGCAGCAAGAGATGGCCACACTGAGTATAGCTTGAGCATATGAGACCTTGAGCCTGCCTCCACAGTGACACACTTCTTTCAATAAGGCCATGCCTCCTAATAGTGCTGTTTCCTATGGGCCAAGCATTCAAACACATGAATCTAAGGAGGGCATGCCTATTCAAACCACCACATTACCTATCTGTGTACCTATATATGTATGTATGCATGTATGTATTTATCTATTATTTGTCTATCATCTATCTATCTATCTATCTATCTATCTATCTATCTATCTATCTATCTACCTATCCTCTTCCCTTTCTGAAACAGGAGTAAATTCGGGGGTTTATCCATATGAATCAAGTGCTCTACCACAAAGCTGCATCCCTTGAGACTAAGATGTTTTTAATTTGACTATAAAAAGGATCATGGAAATAGACTAGTATGGAGCAGGGCAAATTTGAGAATGGGACTTTTGTTTTAATGAAACTTATATGACATAGGAGAAAACATAAACAACAAAGCCACAAACTTGAAGAGATCTGAGAGAAGATATCACTGACTAGCCGGAGCCACTAGAACAGGAACCATCCCATGAGCAATACTCAGGGTTACAGAGGGAGGACACGGACCCAAAGTTTTCTTTTCCCCAGAGCTACCTGAACTTTATAGTGAGAGTTTATTCATTTAACAGCCTGTGCTAGATCCAAATGTGTTAAATCAATGGTGATTACATTACTTATGGTGTTCCTGTTTTCTCTGTTTCTTGGGTCTGAGTAAAGAGCCATCTTGAATGAACAGATATCTTTGCAATTAATGAATGAAACCAGATACAAAATGTTACAAATCTAAGGATAAAATCAGGAGAGTTACCACAGAGTCATAGATTTATTATAAAATAAAGTAACAGAAAAAAATCTGTGGTATTCGCTGAGCTAGCCCCCTCTTTCTGGATATGCACAGAGTCCAGGGCAGTCTCTGAGATAGCCTCCACTCTGGGTGTTTACATGGAATCTAGGGCAGTCTCTGAGTTAGCCTCCACTCTGGGTGTTTACATGGAATCTAGGGCAGTCTCTGAGCTAGCCTCCTCTCTGGGTGTTTACATGGATTCTAGGGCAGTCTCTGAGCTAGCCCCTCTCTCTGGATGTTTACATGGATGCTAGGGCAGCCACTGAGCTAGCCTACTCTCTGGGTGTTTACATGGATTCTAGAGCAGTCTCTGAGATAGCCCCCTCTCTCTGGATGTTTACATGGATTCTAGGAAAGTCTCTGACCTAGCCCCCTCTCCCTGGATGTTTACATGGATTCTAGGACAGTCTCTGAGCTAGCCCACTCTCTGGATGTTTACATGGATTCTAGGGCAGTCTCTGAGCTAGCCTCCACTCTGGGTGTTTACATGGATTCTAGGGCAGTCTCTGAGCTAGCCTACTCTCTTTGGATGTGCACATGGATCCTAGGGAAGTCTCTGAGCTAGCACCCTCTCTCTGGATGTTTACATGGATTCTAGGGCAGTCTCTGAGCTAGCCTACTCTCTTTGGATGTGCACAGACTCCAGGAGAGTCTCTGAGCTAGCCTCCTCTCTGGATGTTTACATGGATTCTAGGAGAGTCTCTGAGCTAGCCCCCTCTATCTGGATGTGCACATGGATTCTAGGGCAATCTCTGAGCTAGCCCCCTCTCTCTGGATGTGCACAGACTCCTGAAAATCTCTGAGCTAACCCCCTATCTGGATGTTTACATGGATTCTAGGGTAGTATCTGAGGGAGACTCCTCTATGGGTATTTACATGGATTCTAGGACAGTCTCTGAGCTAGCCCGCTCTCTCTGGATGTGCACAGACTCCAGGGCAGTCTCTGAGCTAGCCCCCTATCTGGATGTTTACATGGATTCTAGGGCAGTCTCTGAGCTAGCCTCCTCTCTCTGGATGTGCACAGACTCCAGGGCAGTCTCTGAGCTAGCCAACTCTCTCTGGGTGTTTACATGGATTCTAGGGTAGTCCTGAGCTAGCCTCATCTCTGGGTGTTTACATGGATTCTAGGGCAGTCTGTGAGCTAACCCCCACTCTCTGGGTGTTTACATGGATTCAAGGACAGTCTCTGAGCTAGCTCACTCTCTGGATGTTTACAGGGATTCTAGGGCAGTCTCTGAGCTAGCCTCCTCTATGGATGTTTCCATGGATTCTAGAGCAGTCTCTGAGATAGCCACCTCTCACTGGGTGTTTAAATGGATTCTAGGGCAGTCTCTGAGGGAGATTCCTCTCTGGGTGTTTACATGGATTCTAGGACAGACTCTGAGCTAGCCTCCTCTCAGGGTGTTTACATGGATTCTACGACAGTCTCTGAGCTAGCCCACTATCTGGATGTTTACATGGATTCTAGGGCAGTCTCTGAGCTAACCTCTACTCTGAGTGTTTACATGGATTCTAGGGTAGTCTCTGAGCTAGCCCACTCTCTAGATGTTCACATGGATTCTAGGGCAGTCTCTGAGCTAGACCCCTCTCTCTGGATGTGCACAGACTCCAGGGTAGTCTCTGAGCTAGCCCCCTCTCTGGAGGTTTACATGGATTCTAGGACAGTCTCTGAGCTAACCCCCTCTCTCTCGGTGTTTACATGGATTCTAGGACAGTCTCTGAGCTAGCCCGCTCTCTCTGGATGTTTACATGGATTCTAGGACAGTCTCTGAGCTAGCCCGCTCTCTGGATGTTTACATGGATTCTAGGACAGTCTCTGAGCTAGCCCCCTCTCTCTGGATGTGCACAGACTCCTGGGCAGTCTCTGAGCTAGCACCCTCTCTCTGGGTGTTTACATGGATTCTAGAACAGTCTCTGAGCTAGCCCCCTCTCTCTGGATGTGCACAGACTCCAGGGCAGTCTCTGAGCTAGCCTCATCTCTGGGTGTTTACATGGATTCGAGGTCAGTCTCTGAGCTAGCCCCCTCTCTCTGGATGTTTACATGGATTCTAGGACAGTCTCTGAGCTAGCCCACTCTCTGGATGTTTACATGGATTCTAGGGCAGGCTCTGAGCTAGCCTCCTCTCTGGATGATTACATGGATTCTAGGCCAGTCTCTGAGCTAGCCTCCTCTCTGGGTGTTTACAAGGATTCTAGGACAGTCTCTGAGCTAGCCCACTCTCTGGATGTTTACAGGGATTCTAGGGCAGTCTCTGAGCTAGCCTCCTCTATGGATGTTTCCATGGATTCTAGAGCAGTCTCTGAGATAGCCTGCACTCTCGGTGTTTACATGGATTCTAGGGCAGTCTCTGAGCTAGCCCCCACTCTCTGGATATGTACAGACTCCTGGGCAGTCTGTGAGCTAGCCCCTTCTCTCTGGGTGTTTACATGGATTCTAGGGCAGCCACTGAGCTATCCTAATCTCTGGGTGTTTACATGGATTATAGGGCAGTCTCTGAGGTAGCCACCTCTCTCTGGATGTGCAAAGACTCCAGGGCAGTCTCTGAGCTAGACCCCTCTCTCTGGGTGTTCACATGGATTCTAGGGCAGTCTCTAAGCTAGCCCCCTCTCTGGATGTTTACATGGATTCTAGGGCAGTCTCTGAGCTAGCCTCCACTCTGGGTGTTTACATGGATTCTAGGACAGTCTCTGAGCTAGCCCCCTCTCTCTGCATGTTTACATGGATTCTAGGGCAGGCTCTGAGCTGGCTCCTTCTCTCCGTGTGTGCTGCGGATTTGCTGATCTGTGTGTCTATTTCTTTCCAGAACAGATAAATGTTGGAATATCAAGACCTTCAAGATGTCTGTTGTTGCTAATACAGTTCCATCTTATATTCTCAGAAATCTTATATTAGTTTCTGAGTGAAGAAGGCTACTTTAGTGCATATACTATGTAATAGCATTGACAGCATCATTGCTAAGAATTAATTGCTTCTATTCCATCCCAGACTAGTGTACCCAGAAAAACTTTCAATTACCGTGATTGGAGAAACAACATGAGGCAGGCAGATCTCTGTGATTTTGAGGCCAGCCTAGTCTACAGAGTGACTTCTAGGGCAGCCGGGGCTACATAGTGAATCCCTGTGTATATAAACAAACAATAAAGAGGCAGGGCACACACACACACACACACACACAAACACACAAACACCATCACCATTACAACAAAATAACACCCATCAATATACACTGTCCATGAATACTTTCAACTTCAACAGTGTCAATTTCTGAATAAAAAGACCATATGAACATAAAAGACCAGATGAACATAAGAGATGTGGAACAGAATTCACTCTTCTGCTACATTGAAGAATTGACCCTCAACATCAAGGATAGATAGCACCTCTGTGAAGAGAAAGTTTCTGGTTGTGTCATGTGATCAGACTCACGTGATGTCTTGCTGAGGCAATGTCTTGCTGTGTACAACATAATAGTCTTGAGATCTTGCTTCTCCTATCTCAGCCTCTCTATTTGTGGTACTATTTCATGTTTTTGTACTATACTATGGTTTTCAGAACAGTTTACATGTTTTAAAAGTATTTATATACCCCAAAGAAATGTAGACAATTAAATTGGGAGGTGGCTTGTAAGCTAACAACAAAGAGTAAGACTGAATGCTTTGCTTGACGTTTGTAACTCTTGTGTCAAGTTACCACAGTAAGAGCCAAGATTTTAAGCTCTACTAAATACAAAACAAACAAACAAACAAAAACATTTTACATACTTATGTTCATTTAAGAAAATATTAGTAGTGATGTATTTTTTGAAATATACAGTTAATATGTTTGGAGTTATTTAAAATTTATATTGAGAAAACCGTATGTATTTTTAGTATTGTCATAGACAAGCATCTACATAAGACTGTGAAATTGATTGTTGTTTCACATCAAACAACTTTTATAATACTCACTTTTATTATATTTTATGTTATAATATTTTATAAATTTTAAAGAATATGACAAAAAAGAAAAGCAAAAAATCCCATGTTATATTTAGTTCAACCTCATTAATTCAAAATTTATAACAAAGACTCTTCATAGGAAATCAAAACTACAACAAACTAAGCTGTTGGCCCATGCATTAGTTACCACTGAATTCTCAGCATGAAAAGCTATTTAATGAAATTTTCTTTCTTTCCTTCTTTATTTCTTTCTTTCTTTCTTTCTTTCTTTTTTAAAAAAGTTGACTTGCGAATTGAATTATTGGTTCTGTGCCAACTTATTTATGAGTTTAGGAATTTATTATTATTATTTTTTGAACCTCAAATTATCTTCCTGGATTACAACCTGAATGGCGTAGTATGTCCTGGCCCCTCAGGAGAATCATATGTAATCATAGCAATATTTTCCATATTGGCCTTTGATGGTCTTCTCTACTTGGTTTTGGCCCTGTATTTTGACAAAATCTTGCTCTGTAAGTAACTGGATTTTTCTTTGATCTTTCAGTTACTGATTACATAGGAAAGTTTTTCTTAGGATTGTGTTAAAATAGTCTTACAGGCAAGACTAAATGTTCATTCTCAGTCTGAATTAATTATTTATACTTTACAATAAATAATATATGTAAAATTATTCTAATTTTGAAATAATATTATTTAAGTCAATTTTGAAATATAGCTTTATATTAAGTTTAATTACTTTTTTCGTGTCCTTCCAATCATTTTGAATGAGTGATAGCATGAATTTATATCAAAACAATCAGAAAAAATAAAAAAAAAAAGAGGCATGAGTGTAGGGTCAGACTCCTGGGAAGAAGATGAGGGCAGCAGGGAGGCAGCCAGAAGACAGAGTTTTAGAGTAGAAGGATCTGATGACAGTGAGTAATATGCAAGGAAGAAAGTGTCAAAAATTAAAGAGCGTTTCAGGAGGCTGCTCTTCCAGAGGTCCTGAGTTCTAGTCTTCCAACCACACGGTGGCTTGCAACCATCTGTAATGGGATCTGATACCCTCTTCTGGTATGTCTGAAGACAGCGACAGTATACTCATAAAATGAGTAAATCCTTTTAAAAAAGAATTTCAGAAGAAAACTTCAAGAATAAGCAAAATTAGTTCCAGTTGTGCCTCATTACTGGGACACTACACTGTAGAAACATTTTCTAATAAAGATTTGTTAGTCATTAAAAAAAAATACACCTGTTTTCCTCATGATCTCATGAAATGTTGTCCAAAATTGACTGTGTACTCAGACATAAAGCAATTCTCAACAGACACAAGAAATCAAAATAACATCCCAACCTAATGCATGATCATATATGATCACAATGAATTAAAGCTGGAAATCAATATCAGAAACAACAGATAATCTACAAACTCATGGAATCTGAATAACTAACTACCAAATTAAAATGTACTAAGACATAAATTATGAGGGAAATAACTTTCTGGAATTGAAGGAAAACAAACACACAACATACCCAAACTTATGGGATACAATGGAAACCAACATGTCAGTTTTCAAGAAGATGGGAATTGACCTACATCAAAATCCAATTATACTATTTTTGAGCATATATCCAAAAGGTGTTTCATCCTACCACAGAGACACTTGATACACCATTTTTATTGATACTCTATTCATAATAGTCAGAAATAGAAAACAATATACCTTTCTCTAGTAAGGGAATGTACTCTACAGACCACCAAAAGAGAAACATAAAGTCCAACCCAGACACAAACCTTCTGATCTACAATCTGTCCTACCTGCAAAATGTGCTAGGGCAATAACCAACTAATATTAGATTTGACTTAAGGCCTTAGTAGTTTCATGAGCCTTCCAAATATGTGAGTGAGTTGTGCATTCTCCTTGTTATATTCTATTTGTTATGTTTTATTTTTACCCCTTAGAATCCTTTGTGTTTTCTAAAAAAACAGAGATGGGGTAGATGTGGATGGAGAGGAAGTGGGGAGGGAATGGAGAGGTACAGGGAAGGGAAACTGTAATCAAGATATATCATATATGGAAATAATCCATTTTAAATAAAAATGAGGGGGAAAGAAAATTTGGTACATTTATATAGTGGAATATTATAATCCAGATATTTAAAAAATGAAATTTACAGGTAAATAGATGGAACTAGAAAAATATCTTCCTGAATGAGGTAACCAGACCCAGAAAGACTACTATAGGATCAATTCACATTCATGTGGTTACTAGCTGCTAAGTCAAAAATAAGCAAGGCACAATCCATAGAACCACAGAGATTAGACATAGAGAAAGGGACGAGAGCGGCAGATAGATCTACCTAGGAAAGGGAAATATGGTAATTACTAATGTATGGGGGGCTGGAATGGGAGGATTAAATGGAGAGGGAGGGAAAAGGATGGTGCGAGAGGGAAGGTAGGAGAGGCAGCTAAAATTAAAGGTCATTTAAGGGGTAGTATGGAAGCCTAATACAGTTGAAGCTCTCTGTGGTGGTTTGAATATGGTTGGCCCAGGGAGTGGCAATATTAGGAGGTGTGGCCTTGTTAGACTAGGTATGTCCTTGTTGAACGAAGTATGCCATCATGGGCATGGGCTTTAAGACCCTCATCCTAGCTCCCTGGAAGCCAGTCTTCTCCTAGCAGCCTTCAGATGAAGATGTAGAACTCTCAGCTCCTCCTGCATCATGCCTGCTTGGACACTGCCATTTTCCCACCTTGGTGATAATGGACTGAATCTCTGAACCTTTAAGCCAGCCACAATCAAATGTTGTCCTTATAAGAGATGCCTTGGTCATGGTGTCTGTTCACAGCAGTAAAACCCTAACTAAGACACTTTCTAAAATATATATGTATATATAAAATCACCAAATAATGGAGGAGACTGCCTCTTTTCTCTAAGTTAACCTTCCAGTTCTGGGAATGGATTACATCTAATTGAGTTGCTGGCCAAAGGGGTCCTGTGGGAGGGAACTCCCATAGAACCCAGACTGTTGCCAAAGCTACAGACTGCTCTATGTAAATGGACTACAAGTCTCTACTGATGAAGACAACATTTATGCAACTCATTGAATATGAAGAAGCTGAGCTGGTGCCTACACAGAGCCTTCACCCTTATAGATTGATGTTCATGGTGCTGAAAGGTACTCTACAGCATGCTACAGAGGAGAAGTGTACACAGCAGTCCAGTTAAAAACCCCTTGATCTAAAATGGTGTCCTGCCTACAAGATATGCTAGTGCAACACTGGCACAAGACTTGTGGGGCCACCAATCAATGCCCGATTGAGTTAAAGCCCACTCTCAGAGATGAGACCAATACTGAACACTGCGGAGTGACCAAACTCCTGAGACTAGATAGCACAGGGACATAGGGTAAAATAGAGTACTATTGTTCTAAACAAACAAACACAACAAAACATAGCAGTAAAATGACTCTTAATGACATTTTGCTATATTAATAGATCAGTGCCATGCTCAGCCATCACCAGCAAAGCTTCCTCCTGCAGCAGATGGGAATACAGAAACCCATAGCCAGAAAATATGCAGATCAAGGGACCTGTGAACACTCAGCCCTAAAGTGGATGTCTCTACCCAGGCCTCAGGGACCGCCAGGGAAGAGGGGGCAGAAATATTATAAGAGCCAAGAGGTCAGAAGACACCAAGAAAACAAGGTCCTATAAACCAACACGATCAATACACATTTGAACTAACAGGCACTGACCTGCACTAGTCTGCCCCAGATGGGATCATAGAGCTGAAAAAAGAAATGGACACATGCCCCCATCTTGAACCCAGAAGCCATCTCCAATTGATACCAGTAATGAAATTTTAGTTTTCTCCAAAGGGGTTTCACTAGAGAAATAAACTATTAAGTGAAGGCTGAATGCCCAGCAGGAAATGGCCAACAGAAAATAAACTCAGTGCCTCTTTGGAGATTCTTTGTGTCATAATGTTGTGTCAGGGATTTAAAACAATTATCTTTTAAAATGTTTACGCACTATTCTTATTCGTCCTTCTTTTCCTACATCTCTGTCTTTTAATCCCATGCATCCTTTATGCATAGATTATGGCTTCTAGCTTAGTGTTTCTTAGAGGACTGCTGAGTGTGCAAAGGAGTGTGCCTCTGTGTCTGCATCTGCTTCTTATGACTTCTCCTGGTCTCTTTTCTTTCTGTTTGTTTGTGTTGTTCTACTTTGATGTCTTAGTTTTTGTTATGTCATATCATATTGATCTTTAAAAGCCTTTTTGTTTTCTAATGAGAGGCAGAAAGGAGGTGGGTGTGGATGGAAGAGGAGGTCGGGAGAGACTGTACTAGGGACAGGAAACCCTTACTAGGATATATTACATGAAAATAACTACTTTCAATAAATAAGCATTAATTAATTAAAAAATACAGTTAGAAAAGAGGCAGAGTCGCAGCTCCCATTTCCAGTAAGCCCAGGAGAAAGGCAAAGGTTGAAAGAGCAAGCACTGCTGTGCACAAAATACCACCTAGTGTCCGGAACAAGAACTGCTTGCAGAAGTTTGCAGTTCCCATTCCTGCAGAGTGCCAAGGACAGTGACTTGCCAGTTATTTCAAGTTCTGCTCTCATCTCCTTTCAGTAAATCTTCAAGGTTTTACGTTTTTATGTACTTTTTCCTCTTTTCTTCTATTGGCAAAATTGAAAAATAATAGACTGCATACATTCTCCTGCTAAGATGTATGTCAGTTTTAAATGACAGATCTCAGCTAACCAATCCCAGATCTAATGGGGTAGTAGAGCTGTGGCTGTGCTTGATTAAAAATCAATTATTCAAAACAATCAGTCAAATACTCATATCACTTCATCTGATGGTCACTAGAAAATCATCTGAAACATCACCCAGGCATTAAAAACACTATTAACATTTGCCTATTGTTTAGAGGGCTAATATTGCTAAAGCTAAACACTATGGTTAGGCCAGCATCTGCCAACACTGTGTGTTAATTTAGGAACAGCATCATTTTTCTTGTTTCTCCCTAATCCAAAATACCGTTTACTAAAAGCTTGGGATTGATTGTCACCTTTTTCTGAAGAAGAACCAATTTTTAGATTGAATCTGATTAGTATTTATTTATTTTATTTTTAAATCAGGTCTGGGATTCTCATCCCTCATTGATATAAATCCTGCTCACATGGGTTTCTCTGAATTCTATGGCTCAAGACTTAGGAAAACAGTGTCTGTTAACTAGATGTCCAACACAAACAGGAGTAAATAAATACAACATATTTCCATGGGTTAATTTGTAGACTGAAAACAAATTTATTATCTGACTTTATTTAGTAGCACAGAAAATGCTTCTAATATACTTCCATTTGATTTTTTTAACCTCATAATTCTACTTTTAGTATGATATCAAGTTTTGGGTAAAATAGTTTTATGTCCCTAGGAAAAAGCTACTAGACAGATATGCTAAAGCTGGGCTGGGCCTCTTATGTCTCTTTTATCTCCGTGGTCCCAGACAGGTTGGAACACACAGAACTCAGGTGTACAGCCGAGGAGCACAGACCTCTGTCCCTCTGCCTACCTGCACATCCACACTGGGGTTTTAGGGCCTCGTTGTTACACAGTATTAGCTGTAGGGAAAGCTACTCCATCCTCTCTAAGGAAAGAGTCATGCTGGCAGAAAAGCAATCCCAGCATGACTGTGGGCAGATGCGCTCACTGCAAGCAGGTACCATGCTGCCAGACCCCAGGCTCTTCAATTGTCCCTTACATCTTGGACAATGAGATCTGACACAAATTGAAATCTGTACTTAGGATTTTGGGTCAGCTCCATATTTTACATGCTGTCCCTAATATCTTCCCTTTAGCTTCTTTTTAAAATGAATTCAATTCACTTTGGATAGTGGACACTATACAGGCATATAATGCATACTACCTGTGCTTACCCTCTCTTGTCGTCTTATTGTTGCTTCCACCCGTGTCCCTACAACTCCTTCTCACCTTCAAGCATATTCATTTTGATCTGTGATCCACTAAGTTTAGTGGCTGAAAGGGAATTTATTAACAACATAGCCCTTGTTTAAAAAGCTGTAATATTTCCCATTTTTGTGCTCCAGTCTTCACTCCCTCTTCCTTCTTTCTGTGTCCCTTTGTTTTTCCCTCTACTTATAGCTTTCTCTAACACGATGAAGGAGGCAGGAATGGAAGGTCAGTGTACACAAGGACCTGGGTTGTGTTCCTAGTTTGGCCAAAACAAACAAATAAAAAAAGATGACACCAAATATGGGACAGAAGCTCCAAAGTATTCTTTCCAAAGGACACTCTAAAACAATTCATCTTAGAATGACACGATTGATCAATTAATTGATGGCTGATTGGTTGGTTGGATGATTGATTTTTAACCTCTTGAAAAGGGTGGACAGGAGTCCTACCTGCTGTGCTCTGGTTTCTGGGATCCAGAAGATATTTGCCCACATCAGCCAGCCCAGTTAAGTAAATCCCTTTGCCACTCTATTTACCTTCCACCAAGCAAGAGTGTCTTAGTGCAGGCCAAGTAGGCTTTAACAAGTGTCTTCTATTGAGCCCTAGACGTTAGGATTGGTTCTATGCAATGCTGGACCAAGCACAGCTGTTTACAGCCAAGTGGCATTTGAACCGTCAACACACTAAGGAGTATCTGAGTCAGGGCAGGAACTCAAACAAGGCATGATCCCGGAGGCAGGAGCTGATGCAGAGGACATGGAAGAGGTGATGCTTACTGGCTTGTTCTGTGGCTTGCTCATCCTGCCTTCTTATAGAACAGAGGAGCACCAGTTCAGAATGGCACCATCTACAATGAGCTGGGGCCTACCCAATCAATCACCAATTGATAAAATGCTCTATAGCCAGATCTTATGGCCACATTTTCTCAAGTGAGTTTCCCTCCTTTCGGGTAGCTCAAACTTATGTCAAGTTGGTATAAAACTAGCCGGTGTAGTACTCAACTGTTGAAGTCTATTTGATTGATGACTAATGTCTGGCTCTGACCAGAATCTCCCATCCAAGGCCAGAGTTCTCATATCTATGTTTTGATCTTGAAGCTGACATAGGCAGAGTAGGAGCCTTCACAGCCTCGACTTGACCAAGAGAGAAGGACCATCTTGTATTTATTTGTCCCCCTTCCCAGAACAGTATCAAACTGGAAATGTTTTCTAGACTAGTTAGATTACTAATTAGACAGCCAGCATCCAGAAATTCTGTTTATAGCAGCATAGCCAAAAATTTGTTCACACTAAGCTAGGATAGATTCCCCAGAGTATAGGCAAGAGGCTTCATATGTGGATGGCATCTTGCTCTCTGATCTGTTAACCAGAATTGTGGGCAATGGGGATGTGCAGTGTGAGAAGAGGGCTGTGCTATGTGAAAGTTGATCATGGTCAATCTGATTCAAACTATGTTAGAAGAGCCAATATTTTAATGGGACTTTCTAGATCTTTTGGCTTTTCTTTTACTGTATCAGTCAGTATTTTATAACAGCTTTATTTGCACACTGAATTTTATCTTGCTAAAGTCAAGTCTAGCACCATTTATCAAGCAAGCTATGAAATGACTTGAATTCATGACAAGATGAAGTGTCAATAAAAGAAATTACAGTAAGCATTCTTAAATAATTGCTAAGCCCAAGCAAATCAAGTGGACTTGTTCACTTGAAACTTGAAGTCACTGTTCATTGGAAGCCCCTTTCATTTATTCCAGCTGTTCTCAGTTCTGAGATATTAATGTCCTAATAAGAAAAGAATGGAGCTTTTCCCTTTGGAGTGAAGCTCTCTGGAGGAGGCTGCTTTCTCTAAAAGACACTTCTTCAATGTAGGTTTTCAATGAACCCTATGCTGTTGTCTCCTTCCCAGCTTTAACTGAAGGTCTTAGAAGGGCTCTTTCCTCGAAGCTAAACTCAGGAGGCCTTAAAACCGTGCAGCTGTTCACTAAAGATTACCAGCAAGATAGGGGCTATAAAACTCAAGCCATCAGATGCAAAGCTCTGCACATTTTCTCAGGTTCAGACGCCTCCAAATATTCTACATCTTTCTCAGCAATCAAAGAGCCTTCACGAGAGCTTATTGCGTGTCTTGCTTCTTTGGAGTCTAAAAGTTGGTTTACAAATGGCTGTTCTTGTTTCAAAAGAATGGCCAGCTTACTGAGGGCCATCTTTGAAGTCAGTGGAGCCAGGCCACCCTTTTGTTTTTACCAGGGACCAAAAGTGCAGCCTTCCCAGTTTTAACATTATCTGCACTAATGCAGTGTGGAAAAGCAAACAGAATACTTTTGTTAAAATCAGATTAGACTAATTCTATATGAAGTGCTTTAATGAAAAATGTTCAATGGTTGAAATACTATAACTCTGGAGTTAAAGTACAGGTGCAAGATTGATATTCTATACTCCCTGGAGAGCAAACTGCTACGTACTGTGAAAAAACAATTAAGAGTTTATAGTTGCCTTGGGTTGGCTAAATGTCTTTTTTCATGGGAAATTTTCCTTCTTATAAAATAATCATTTTTGTATTCTATATGTTTTGAACAATGTGGGCATCTGAAGCTCTTAAGAAATGGATTTATTTTACTAAGCATACTTTGCTGTTTTTATGAGGTCATTGACATGATTTTTAAATGGGGCTCCAGGCCAACTCTGATTCTCACATCAGTTCATTAATTCACACACCTGTCTCTGAACAGCACAAGAACAATATATACTGCAGACAGAGGGCCAGCAAGGGGGTGGGCTAGGCTAGGACTTTCTGCTATATTTCAATCAGGAGCTCCTGCTGACATCATAAACTATGAGAAGACAGCTCAAGCTGTGTGGGGAACAGCAACCCCATGGAAATATGACTGGTTTAATTGATCCTTTGGAATTTCATCATATACAGAGTGAGGCAACAAGTCATTTTTATTCTGAGGAAATTCAGAGCATTAAAGTCAGGCACTGCAGAAGTAGATTAGCAGGGAAACCCAGGCCGTACCTTCAGGACTGGAGACAAACTCAATTGTGTTGATCATATATGGGCAAGCGCAGCAGAAAGGCCTGGGCTTGCCGCCTCACCCGGGAGGCTTGCCGCCTCACCCAGGAGGCTTCAGGGTTTTTTATTGGCAACTGTGAATTCATCTGCTCTAGGAGGTGTTTCTCCGAATGAAATGAGACATAGATGAGACGATTTTGTAGTGTGAGTGAGGGGTGGGAAGAGCCAAATTCTATATCTAGATCTTGAGTGGTAGCAGCTATGGAATGCAAAGGTCCCCTATGCCTCCATGTGATGCAAAGGTCCTCTATGCCTCCATGTGATGCAAAGGTCCCCTATGCCTCCATGTGATGCAAAGGTCCTCTATGCCTCCATGTGATGCAAAGGTCCCCTATGCCTCCGTGTGATGCAAAGGTCCTCTATGCCTCCATGCGACTTCCAGCAGCCTTCCCTTCTTGACCTGATAGCAGAATTGCTAAAAATCGACCTAAAGCCTTGTTCTGTACTGGGCCCACTTGGGATCTTTAGCTGCCAAACTGAACATAGACAGAACCTAGACAAAATGGAGGCATCCGAAAAGGTCCACGTTCTCACTACTTCCTCTGGAATGCATAGAATATTCTCCAAAATTATAGTCGCTAGTTTCACATCGTTTAAATTCCAAATTGGTTTTGGTTTCCATGGGGAGTGGTGAGCTAGCCATGAGAGTAATTTTAATTTTACAAATAAATCCAGCCATTTCTTTGGACATGGGGTACATTTATAAAACATGACATTTTAAGTGTGCTCTTCAGTGACTCTCTATTACAAAGCTCACACCTGTAAGCAAACATTGCCTTGTAGAGATCTGGTGGTTCTTACCTCATCTGTACAGACAAGCCTCTTTACACAGTATAGACTGCCAAAGTGTAAGAAAGAGAAGAGATCAAAATTGACTGAGGAGTCAGGAGTCTTTTCTAGGCTCGCCTGCCTACCCACCCTCCATTTCCACCCCTCCCCCCACAGCTCTCTCTCTCTCTCTCTTTCTCTCTCTCTCTCTCTCTCTCTCTCTCTCTCTCTCTCTCTCTCTCTCTCTCTTTCACTTTTACAAATGATTTTGAAGATCTAGGGACTGTAGTCATAAACCCTCTGAACAGCTCTTTGTGGGTGGAGCTGGTTCTGTACTTCATGCCCACACTCCTTATAGTCTACTACCACAGGGTAGGTATCAAGACAAAGGGATATTGGGGTATGGTGGCACATAGTTTTCATTCCAGGCAGAGACAAGTAGATCTCTGAGTTTGAGGCCAGCCTGGACTACAAAGTGGTTTATAGAACATCCAGGACTACACAGAGATACTCTGTCTCAGAACAACAACAGCAAATAACAACACAAACTAACTAACTAACACAAAACATGCAAACAAAGTGTTCCCCAGGAGATGTCCTTCATCACAGAGAGCATTGGAAACCTTAAGGAGGCAAGTGTGCTCTTTGTCCCTCATCTCCTTGGAAATCCTGCTAGCAGATTGCAATTTGTTTGAAAGGATGTTATGTTTGTGAACAGAAAGTGTGAGAATTTTCAAATTGACTTATATTCACTATAGAGATGTTTCTTAATTAGTTTGGAAGTAGAAGCTCTTTTTGGATAAAGCAGCTCTTGTGAGTGAGGAGGCCATCATGATTAAGCAAAATTGGGCAACTTAAATTAATAAATCTGACCAAGAGGCAGGAACATTAAGAAATGATAAGAATTTCAAATGTTTATTGAACAAAAGGTATTCACAGAGATGGTGAATGTGAAGAAATGATTCAGGTGGTTTATTTTATTTCTTTGGAGTTGACATTTGCTGTTGCCCTGGATGTAGCTCTACTCCCTTGGGAGGTAGATGGATTTAGAAGAGGTTGTGGGGATGGTGCCCCCATATTGAGGTTAGCTAGTGTCCTTATACTTATCAAGAAATAGTAGCATCTACCTGTTTTCTTTCCCCATCCTTTTCTTCTGTCTCTCTCCTCCTCTCTTTTTCTGCCTCCTCTCTCTCACCCCTCATCTCTCTATCTCTTTGATCTGTTTCCCTCTTTTCTCCCATTCTCTGCTCCCTCCCATGCCCTTCTGTTCTGTCCTTCCCATTCCCCTGTCTTCCTCTCCCCTCCAGCCTAGTAAGGACATCACAAACTGTCAGCCCTCTGGAAGCTGGGGAAGGAAGTTCATCCACACTTAATCCACCAGCATCTCAAGCTTGGACTTGTCCACTTTGGGAACTGTGAGAAACAAATGTAGCTAAGCCACCTAATCTGTGAGATTAGCTTATAGCAAATTGAGAGCTAAGACAGCAAGTTTACTTTACAGATTTGTTCCAGTAAATGACTCTTTTACTGTTACTGAATTTTCTTATAATGAGGATTTGATTCCTTTATTTATAGATTATGGATATTCTGGCTCATTAATTGAGTAATTTTATCTGAATGTTCTCACACATTATCTTTCCAAACTGTTGTTATTGGGAATTTTTTTCCCTTAAATATTTGAGATCACAAATGATTCAACTTTTAGATTTTTTAAATTTTGTAGTATTTGTACAATTGCAATAAGATATTTTAGAAATGGGACCAAAATAATTCACCTGTGCTAGCACCTTTACTTATAGACATATCCTAACGTCATCATGTCAAACAGTTTCTTAGCATGTATGTGTTTTGATAATACTGACATGAAACCATGTATAGAATTTTCTACTTGTGATGTCCTACTAGTTTCAGATTTGGGAACATGTTTAGATTCTTATAGTTAGAATCACTTAACTTTTTTTTTTAGCTATATTTTATTTTATTTTTAAGTCATAAAAATAATTTAAATATCTCTTAAATACACATGATATCTTCTGAAGCTAAAAGTAATATGCACTCAACTACATGATAGAAGTAGAAAAAAAGTCTTATGAAGCCCTCTGTGAAAGGAAATTATGACAGGTTCCTGATTAGACAGAAACTGTTCTACCTCCAAGGGGGAATACGCTGCTCAATTGTGACTTCATACGATGAATTAGGTAGTGTTCCTTCTGTTTCTATTTTGTGGAATAGTTTGAAGAATATTGGTATTAGGTCTTCTTTGAAGGTTTGATAGAATTCTGCACTAAACACATCTGGTCTTGAGCTTTTTTTTTGGTTGGGAGATTTTAACAACTGCTTCTATCTCTTTAGGGGTAATGGTACTGTTTAGATGGTTTATCTTATCCTGACTCAACTTTGGTACCTGGTATCTGTCTAAAAAATTGTCCATTTCATGCACATTTCCCAGTTTTGTTAAATATAGGCCTTTGTAATAGAACTGAAGATTTTTTTTTAAATTTCCTCAGTTTCTGTTGTTATATCTCTGTTTTCATTTCTGATTTTGTTGATTTGGATACTGTCTCTGTGCCCTCTGGTTAGTCTGGCTAAGGGTTTATTTATCTTGTTGATTTTCTCAAAAAAACAGCTCCTGGTTTTGTTGATTCTTTTTGTTTCTACTTGTTTGATGTCAACCCTGAGTTTGATTATTTCCTGCCATCAACTCCTCTTGGGTGTATTTGCTTCTTTTTGTTCTACAGCTTTCAGGTGTGCTGTTAAGCTATGAGTGTAAGCTCTTTTCAGTTTCTTTTTGGAGGCACTTAGAGCTATGAGTTTTCCTCTGATCATTGCTTTCATTGTGCCCCATAAGTTTGGGTATGTTGTACCTTCATTTTAATTTCTTTCTTTATTTCTTCCTTGACTAAGTTAGTCTGTGGTGATCTGATAGGATGTGTGGGATGATTTCAAACTTTTTGTATCTGTTGAGGCCTGTTTGTGACTGATTAAATGGTCAGTTTTGGAGAAGGATGAAATGTTCTGGGCCTGGTGAGATGGCTCAGTGGTTTAGAGTACTGACTGCTCTTCCTAAGGTCCTGAGTTCAAATCCCAGCAACTATATGGTGGCTCACAACCATCCATAATGGGATCTGACTCCTTTTTCTGGAGTGTCTGAAAGCAGCTACAGTGTACTTACATATAATAAATAAATAAATCTTAAAAAAAAAACAAAGGATGAAATGTTCTATAGATATCTGTTAAATTTGTTTGGTCCATAACTTCTGTTAGTTTCAATGTGTCTCAGTTTAGTTTGTATTTCCATGATCTATCCATTGCTGTGAGTGGGGTATTGAAGTCTTCCACTATTATTCTGTGAGGTGCAATGTGTGCTTTGAGCTTTAGTAAAGTTCCTTTTATAAATGTGGATGCCCTTGCACTTGAAGCATAGACGTTCAGAATTGAGAGTTTTTCTTGGTAGATTTTTCCTTTGATGAGCATGAAGCGTCCTTCCTTATATTTTTTCATACCTTTTGATTATAAGTTGATTTTGTTCAATATTGGAATGGCTACTCCAGCTTGTTTCTTGGGACCATGTGCTTAGAAAATTGTTTTCCAGTCCTCTACTTTGAGGTAGTGTCTGTTTTTTGTCACTGAGGTGTGTTTCCTGTATGCAGCAAAACGCTGGATCCTGTTTATGTATCCAGTCTGTTAGTCTATGTCTTTTTATTGGGGAATTGAGTCTATTGATATTAAGAGTTACTAAGGAATAGGGATTGATGCTCCCTGTTATTTTTGATGTTATTTTTATATTTGCGTGGTTATCTTCTTTTGGGTTTGTTGAAAGAAGATTACTTTCTTGCTTTTTCTAGGGTGCAGTTTCCTTCTTTGTGTTGGCGTTTTCCATCTATTAGCCTTTGTAGGGCTGGATTTGTGGAAAGATATTGTATAAATTTTGTTTTGTCATAGAATATATTGGTTTCTCATCTATGGTAATTGACAGTTTTGCTGGAAATAGTAGCCTGGGCTGGTATTTGTGTTCTCTTAGGGTCTGTATGAGATCTGCCCAGGATCTTCTAGCTTTCATAGTCTCTGAGAAGTCTGGTGTAATTCTGGTAGGTTTGCATTTACATGTTACTTGACCTTTCCCCCTTACTGCTTTTAATATTCTTTCTTTGTTTTGTGCATTTAATGTTTTGACTATTATGTCACAGGAGGAATTTCATTTCTGGTCCAATCTATTTGGAGTTCTGTAGGCCTCTTGTATATTTATAGATATATCTTTCTTTAGGTTAGGGAAGTTTTATTTTTTCTATAAAATTGTTGAAGATATTTACTGGCCTTTGGGAATCTTCACTCTCTTCTGTATCTCTTATCCTTAAGTTTGGTCTTCTCATTGTGTTCTGGATTTCCTGGATGCTTTGGCTTAGAATCTTTCTGCATTTTGCATTTTCTTTGACTGTTATGTCAATGTTTTCTATGGTATGTTCTACATCTGAGATTCCCTCTTTTATCTCTTGTGTTCTGTTGGTGATGCTTGCATCTATGACTCCTGATCTCTTTCTTAGGTTTTCTATCTCCCATTTTGATTTCTTTATTGTTTCTACTTCCATTTTTAGCTCCTGGATGGCTTTGTTCATTTCCTTCACCTGTTTGGTTGTCTTTTCCTGTAGTTCTTTAAGGGATTTTTCCATTTCCTCTTTAAGGGCTTCTATCTATTTACTTGCATTCTACTGTGTTTCTTTAAGGGAGTTATTTATGTCCTTCTATCAGTATCATGAGATGTGACTTTAGATCAGAGTCTTGCTTTTCTGGTGTGTTGGGGTATTCAGGGCTTGTTATGGTGGGAGAATCAGGTTCTGATGATGCCAAGTAGCCTTGGTTTCTGTTGCTTATGTTCTTGCCCTTGACTCTCACCATCTAGTTATCTCTGGTGTTAGCTGGTCTTGCTGTCTCTGACTGTGGCTTGTCCCTCCTGCAAATCTGTATGTCAGTACTCCTTTGAGACCAGTTTTTTCCTGGAGGAATTTGGGTATGGAGAGCTGGCGCACAGACAGAACCAGGATTCTGTCCCCAGCTTTTCCTTGGTTCCTGTGTCCTGATGGCTCTGGGCAGGTCCCTCTTGGGTCAGGAATTTGAACAGTGGTCTTACCTGTTCTCACAGGCGTGTCTGCACTCCTGGGAGACCCGTTCTCTCCTGGTGGGTATGAAGCACTGTGGTACAGAATCAGCTCCTAGCACAGATGAAAACAGGAAGGTGTCACTCAACTTTTATGTAGACCACAAAAGAATAGCATCTAGAAGCAAAGAAACTGTAATGAGAGGGAACAATGGCAAAGTCACAATGATTCCTGTGACATCGAGATGTTCTGGGACATACAGACCTTTTATATTTTTTTTCCAATTAAGTAATCCATGTTTTTACTTGGTAAATAAAAGATTAACATATTAAAATGTATAATTTTCTTGTAAAAGCATGTGATACTGCAACAATAATTGAGACCCTCTTCATTTTGGGAATGTTCCTTTATATTTTCAAATGGAAAACAGATTGGGCATAGATAATGTGTGCATTGAATACACCTGTATCATAAATAGTTATTATTCTATCTTTTGTAAGGATAGGATGTCATTAAAAGTCTGATTTTGAATATTTTCAATAAATATATTCTTCTAAAGCTCATTAGAAACAATATTTCATAATTATTGGGTATTCTTTTTGAGATCAGATTGCTATTTTTTTCTTTCTTACCCAAGTCAGAATGGCAAAGATCAATAAAATAACTACCACCAACTGCTGGAAGGGATGCAGGAATTTATGGTGGAACTATAAACTAATTCAGCCATTCTGGAAAGTACTGTGGAGGATCCTTAAAAATCTAAGAATAAACCTACTTCATGACCAAGCTACACCACTCCTTTGAAAATGCATGTCATAGTCAACATTCTACTGTACAGATAGGACACTTCCTCTGCCACATTCAGTATTGCTCTAGTCACAACAACTAGGAAGTAGAAACAGGCTGCATGTCCTTCACCTGACAAATGGATAATGAGAATTATTGCTTATACACCACGGAGTAGTATTCTCCTAAAAAGAAAGATCAAATCATGAACTTCACGTGAACTACAAAAGACCATGTTGAGTGAAGGACCCTAACCTAGAAAGTCAAACACCATAGACTTACCTGAGTCTCCTAGCTCCTAATCTTCAGATGAAAGTATATAACCTGGAGGAACTGTAGAAAGCAGGAAAGTAAAAAGTAACCATTGAGTGGAGAAATGGAGCAAAAGAGTGAGGAACAGCAGAGTACAAGTGATAGGAAGAGGGACATGGGGAAATGGGGAGGCTGGGGAGTGGAGGGAGGAATACGAAAGAAGGATACGAAAAGAACAGTAAGGATGTCTAAGAATGTCATAAGAAATCATATTATTAGATACCTAAAAATATCTACAATACACTTAAGAGAGTATATGGATACACATAGATAGTTTAAATGACATTTCCTCATCTGGGTTGACAATGCCCAAACTCCCAGCATTTGCCCATGTAACAAACCTCAACACCAGTCATGAGAAATCCCTTTTTCAGTTGTTACTCAGGGTTGTTCAGGAGACTTTCAAACATAAACTAGTATGATTGCCCTTTGTTGCTTCTCAGAGCAGTATACCTTGAAATTGGAGGTTACAGCAGGCTACAGGAAGATCACACATGCTACATGCCTGGAGTTCCTGAACATAACGGCATCTTAAGAAATAATGGTTCGCTTTTCTTCTCCACATCCAGACCCACTTTTAAATAGAGATAACAAAGGCTTAACACACACAATGTCAGTAGCTGATAAAAGGGAGTTTTAGTTAAGTTATATACATTCCTGAGATATTGGAGCAAATGACAAAGGTAAAGTCCAGAAAATATCGTAAAATAATCTCTTCTTAATGGAAACAAGGAATGTGTAATTAAGACAAGAATGTAATAGAGTGCTACACTTACCAATGTGTCAGGTAGTCTGATTATACTACTGTAGATGAAGCAATGGGAAAAGGAGTTCACTACAAATGGTGGAGTTACTGCCACTAAATTGAGGCTCAAGTTAGCATTCTTCATTAAAGTTGAAAAAGAATAAACTGTGAGGCTAGGGGCTGCAATTCTTTTCATGGTATCTTATGGGCTTATTTGTTTCTCACAACCATGAAAACATGAATTCCATAGAAGTTTAAATAATTGTCAAAAGTAAACAGAATAACAAGAACCTTCAGCTAGTAATAAAAAAGATAAACTGGAAAGCCCACCAAATACTAGGGAAACTCCATTTTGTAATTGACTGAAGTGGAAATAGTAAGTTCCTAAATAGCTGTGAGCTATGAAGTAATAGAGAAAAGTTATTCTTTAAGATTGTCATTGAGAGATATAGTGTTTGGAAAAACCAATGGCCTGTTGAAAGTGCCATATTAGCCTAGGAATGGACTGCCTGCAGATGAATTGAGGGATGGAGCTAGGATCTAAGGAGAGAAGGCTGAGTTTGTTAATATCCCATTTGCTAAGTCCACATCTTTGCTGCCCTCCAGAACATTAATGTCTTTCCAACACAATACTCTGGTTCCACTCTGACCCCCTTGCTCTCACTAGTCTCTTCTGACTTTAAGCCCCCTGCTGACTACTGTCCAGTTGGGTTAATTCTTCTTTTTCACTTTGTAAAAATATTCCCTGTGACAGGTAGTGGTTTTCAGAGTCCCACCATCCCTGTAGGTAAAGCACAATCTCACTGACTACAGTCATTATTTTTGCAAAGAAGGGTGAACTACCTTGTGAACTACCAAACACATTCATAGATATTGACAAAGATTTTATGTTCTTTCTATAAGTGTGTAGCTGTTAATCTAGAGGTAGTTGACTTTGCCTTTCCCATGCTCTCTCATAGTTGAAATGCCCAACATAGTGCCAAGCAGAGACCTCAGTCAGTAGGGCAAATATAATCATACAACATGGCAGTAGAGCATGTTGCATAAATATCTGAAATGCAATTCATACATTTAAAGAATGCATTTCACTAACATGTTAAGACCATTTGAATGGAGTGGAAATTTCTGGTAGTGTCGTCTGATGCAGAGTCAAGTAATGTTTTGCTGAGGCATGACCTGTGGGAGGATACATGATGTTTGGAGAGAGTACAAATAAGACACAATAGACAGTGACTCAGCTCTTGCATAGCTAGCCTTACAAAGCTTCCATGGTCTTGGATCTTCACTGATTGTCACTTCCTTGAGAGAGGAACAGCAGAGATCTTGTCCTTGTGTCCTAGTTGGTCCTGGTCACTCCTGATGACTTGTGCTGATGAGGAGAGACCTGGGAGTCTCTGTTGGGTCATGCTTCTGCTGCTTATTCATGTTCCTTATCCTGATACTACCGGACTGGATGGCTAGCATCTTGACAAACAGAGATTAGAATCACCCCAAAGAACTACTTTTAAACAAGCCCATACCCCCTTGTCCTATTTGCCATCTTGTCTCTCCTACCTTTTGGAAAATGGGACAGAAGATGCAATTAGCATTTGAGATCCCTTATTAAAGTAGATTTTGTAAAATCTAAGCCTACATTTGAATGTGGGTCAGTATTAAACCATGCATTGCAATGAATGAAACAAATAGTAGAAGATGTATATCAAATATAGAATTATACTTGGAGGACTACATATATATTAAAATATCATTTCACTATTCTGCTTTTAAATTTAATACATTTATTGCATAAGAATTTTACCTACACCATTTCTTAAATGAATGTAACCTGTTCTTTGTGGGCTGAGAATGAAGTCACTCACTCAAGTCAAATAGCTTTGAACATAGCAGGAAGTCTGTATCCAAAAATAGAGCCTACAATTCATTTCTTGGTGCAGCAGAACTACCAACTCTCAGCTTAGCTACAACGGAGGTAAAATCCTTTGGTGATGTGAGGGTCATTGAAATACAGCCTTATTACAATGAAACCCAATGTCTAAAAATTGTTCTTATTTTGGGCTTGTAAGAGTCAAGATTTTAAACTTTACTAAATACAAAACAAAAAAAAGACTTTATATATTCATGTTCATTTAAGAAAATATTAGTAGTGATGTATTATTTTTAAGTATACAGTTAATATGTTTGGAGTTATTTAAAATTTATATTGAGAAAAATGTATTTTCATTATTGCTGTAGACGAGCATCTACATAAGACTGTTAAATTGATCGTTGTTTTATGTCAAACAACTTTTATAATACTTAATTTTATTGTTATAATATTTTATAAATTTTAAGGAATGTGACAAAAAAGATATTGTAGGTGATACAAAAGGGAAACAAGAATGTGATTCAATTCTATTTAGTTAAAATATGTTTTTAAATGTTAACAAATTCAGATAAATTGAAATCATGTAACTTTTCTCATCATAATGCAATAAAAGCTTTTTTTCTAAAAAAAAAACAAAAACAACAAAAAAAATTTATCCAAACTTTCTATTGTTGTTTTATGTGTATGTGTGCATGATGTGTATAGAGGGGGCATGTAGGGGTCAGAGGGCAACACTGTGGAATAGATTTCTCCTTCTACCTTTACATAGGTTCTGGGATCAAACTAAGCTCATCAGGATTGTACTTAAAGTGTACCTATCAACTGAGCAATCTTGCCATCCCTTAAACTGTTTCCTTTCTCAAGAATTCACCATAGTTTTGCATCTTGAGGCATGGGCCACCATGGACTACCATGACTATCCTACATCATCAGGGTATGACTGTCCCCAGATTGCCCATACATGCTTGATCCCCTATGATTTCAAAAGACAATAATAGGCTTTCCTCAGCCCTGTAGATGAGGCTCTGTTTTCGTGGAATACATTGGCTTTGAGGAGGTGGATTTTGATATTGAGTGTGTGCTTTCCCCTCAGTGACATCACATGGCACTTTTTCCTTGAGAGGCATGACCCAATCACTGTTGTGACACTATACCACTTCTCTTGCTCTTTTCAGAACCCAGTGCTTCTGTTTTAGCTCTGCTTTCTTAGTAACATCAATTTGATTAAACATTTCCATCAGGAATGCTACTGCAAGAAGAGATGTTATTAAGCTAGCCTTAATTTATTTTGAATTTCACATGGGTAAATGTCATGTAACCCTCATAACAAAAAGCTCCATGCACTGTAATAGTATAATCCAGTATCTAACTCTGGGGAGAAAAGGTATTTTAGGTAGAAAAGAAACATAGGGAAAGGAATGGGACTTTGTGAGTGAAGTTAGGGACAAATGAGTACTCAACTGTTTCAGTGAAATGTATACGCTGGGTGTGTTGATTGTGGGTCTTCGCCTTCCCCTGTTCTTCTGCCCTCTGACTGCCCCACCTGTGAGGTCAGCTGCTCCAAAGAGCAATTCATAACATTACAGCTCATATTGTGGTTGCAGGTCCTGAATTGACATGAAACTAAATCAGTCCTGAGTGCTGTGGGATAGCACAGTTGCCTTCCTAGTTTACTGAGCCCTCTTGGACTCCTAATAAATCTTAGAAAGGTAGCGATCACCAGGCCTGCCAGGTTTCTTCACTCACAGAAGGACCTTGAAATGGAAACAATGAAGTCCTCTTTAAGGCTGGCTTTTATGGCAGGGAGAAAAAGATGAACATGGAAGCCAGACTTTTAACTTGCCTTTTCTAACTCTGGTGTAAGCACGCTGCAAGACAACCTTAAATGGATCCTCAGCTTACTACATTCCAAGTTGCTGCGTCCACAGGTCATGAAAACATGCATGAAAAAAATTTAGTGACTATACGTACAAAGTTCTTTATTGTTTCTCAAGAGCAGAAGGTGAGTTTCAAATAAGATCTAGGCCACTTATAAACATGTATCCCATACAAGCATGCATTGCTTCAGTTTCCAGGGACAAATGAGGCTCACTAGAGAAGCTTCCCATAACACTGCTGAGAAAGAATTGGACACAGATGCCAACATTGAGTTATAGCCAAAGGTACTCATGGCTTACAGTATTTTAAAATATAATTGTAAATTATAAGTCATATTCACTCAAAATCTTGGGGCATAAGGCCAATCGCTGAGTGACCTGGTACCATGTGTTGTATTTATAGTTCACAGATGTTACTACTTAATTTTCCAAAAATTATAATCCCTTCTTAGTTGGTATGTTGTTCAACTTGCCTAGCCATGCTGCTTATTATACCCAGTTTCTGTCAAATGTCAGTTCAGATTTTGATACATAGGGATGCTGTAGACATTAAACTTCACTTAGTAGGGGCTGGGAATATAATTTTGGGGCAGAATATGTATTTAATATATTTATGGAATATAAATCCCTAGGGAGTTAATTCCCCTAAAAATAAAGTAAAAACTTTAAGAGAAGTATTGTAACACCTAGGCAAGTTGAACAACATACCAACTAAGAAGGGATTATACTTTTTGGAAAATTAAGTAATAACATCTATGTACTATAAAACAACACATGGTACCAGGACACTCAGCGATTGACCTTATGTCCTAAGATTTTGAGCGAATATGAGTTATAATTAAGGCTGAATCACAACCGTGATGCTTTATAGTGGAGTGAGCCTCTTTGAATCAGTTGGAAGAATTGTGGGCAAGACTGAGATACCTCAAAAAGAAAAGAGTTCTTTCTTTGTGTGGCCTGTGGACTTGCACTGTCCCATCAGTTCCCCCCTGGCTCTCCAGCCTGCAGACTGACTTTATATTTTTCAGGTTTGTGATACCCTTCAATTGCAAACTCTGATTCCTTGACATGATTTCACTCTAGATAGCTGTACATCATCTGCATCTCTACCCCTACTGCTCCTGGTTTTCTTGTGAACCTGAACACATCCATTTTATAACCAATGACACAAAAGCTCCCTGATGTGAAATCTTGTGCTACAGCATCCAGCTCACTGATGCAGACAGAGTATGGGGTGCCCTTGTGCTCTGCATCCCCAGCTCATCGCCAAGCTGAAACCCTCCCAGCCTGTGGCCAGCGGACATGTGAGAGGCATGTGGAGAACTGGGTTGTTTAATCCCCTCACCAGTTTTGTCAGAAAGCTTTTTACAGCGGCTCACGTGAGGTAAATGGATTTGCTCGGAATGACTGTGGCCACCGGTGTGCTTTCTCTCAATCTAAACAGAGCCTCACACACACTCCATCGATCAAACCTCCACACTGAAAGGTCTCCCTAATGCTGGCCCACAAATATTATGTGTCTCAGGCAGCCCTGTGCTATCAGCTACATTTCCTGATCTACTCCGATTAGATATATAAACAACTTCAGTAAAACAGATCCTGAGCTTTGCTGTTAAAAATACAAGATAGGATTTTCATAAAGATTCACCAATGGCTGAGAGGTTGTCTAAGTTATGCATGAGCACTTGGGTTATTCATGGTTTCTTTCTTTTTTACCATGTTGGAATGGGCAACGGGCAAACATCTGTGATGTCTCGTCAATGGTTTCAGAGTGTACAGTCTACTACTAAAGTGGATCTTGGGGAGAAGGAAAGGTTGAAATAATTGAGAGGTTCACAAAGTGCTCTTAAACTTTGATTGCCCAGCACATGATTGGCTTTACTTGCAGCTACATCACCATTTTGTATCTGGTGAACAGTGTCATTCTGTCCTAGCTGAGAGCAGGGAAGAAGAGGGATGATGCCCACAAGGTACAGAAGATAACAGGGGCAGCACCAGGAGTCTTCATGACCAGCAAGGAAGGTGCTGCTTCATTCCTCTCATGCCCAAAGTATATGACAAGAGCCTGGACACTGCTTATAGGCAGGGGATGTAAAATACTTTCTAAAGCTGTTTCAGTTAATCTTATGCTACTTGTGCTTCTTTGATAATGTGGTTTTGCTGGTTTTGTTGAATATTGTTCATCTCGTGCATGGTAGTCACAAGTGATGGTAAGCTGTATTGAAGAGTTCATTTGGAGAGATTGGACCACTTTTTCGCACTTTCAATGCGATGTGCACATGTCAATACTTCTTAAGATCGAATATCTTTAGTATTTGCTTTTACAATATAGCGGTCTCAAGTATCAGACTGATGGAAATGAGCACCTTGGTCCCATGGGGTTCTATGAATATATATAACATCAAGGACAATCTGACCTTTTAGGTTAAAAAAAAAAACACCAGACACATCCTGAATCTGGAATTTGCAACCCAGAATTCCAGACCACCCTGGTCACTCAGGTCTGAAGGAGTCCCAAGCAGCTTTTGGGGAATCACCTTGAGCCTTTATTCTTCCAAACATCCCCTAGTGACAATTGCCTCAGCCAAGACTTAGAAATATATGACTAGTGTTTGACTCTTGAAGGAAGACAAATTCCTCATGTGGAATGAAAATGTGAATCCCTGAAAGAATCCAGGTATCAAGAACACTAGAGATGAAGCTTTCTATTTAGACTGGCTTAATACGATATTGTCATACAGAACCATAGGCATGACAAAGTACAGGATACCCTTAGACATTTATTCTGTGAAACTAGGAACCCACTGTTTTACTAGAAGTTCACAAATAGATCTCCACAGTTCCCAAAGAAAGGAATCTGACATAGCAAGTTTACACCCAAGGTCTTTAGTATAATGGTAAGTTATTTCCTCCATTCCACTTAATTCCCAAGTACACAGCGCTGGGATAAACAGAGCCACTGGCAAACTTTAAAGTAGTAAGATATGCACCCACAAATTCATAGTGTGCAGCATCAAAGGAGCACGGAGCATCTTCCAGTGCATTTCACAGCTGTAATTTCCTGTTTATCCAAGGTAAGCATCTTGTTGATGATGAAGGCAATCAAACTTAAGCTGTTTGCATCCACAAGGGCTGGTGCTCCAGGACCCTCTCTGTTTTAAGCAAGCTGTGCTTATCCTGACTTCCTCGAGGTTGGCCTTGCGGGTTCCCCTCATTCTGTTTGTGCTCCTTTGCTCTGTTTACACATTTCTTCTAACACATCCCATGACTACAGCTGTTGGCATTGTCTCCCTGTCACACTGATGTAACTTCTCCTTGCCTATCACACAGTGTATCTGCTCCCATTTTCTGCCATCCACAGTCTTCTGATTACCCAGTAATAGCTATTTAGCTGAATTAAACATTAAGCTGACAAGATCTGAGTTTATAAAATAAGTGATATAATTCTTCACATCCTCAAGCTTATTGTGAATGACTCATGTCAAACTGAAAGAAATGTGAGTTGCCCTAGCATTTTAGCAATTTAACTGGGGAGCAAAGGAGCTGAGCCTTGCAGCCAATTCCCTGTTAGCACAGCACCCCCACTCTGACCCCTACTCTAGCCCTGCTGTCCAACAGTAAAGAGTGGCCTCTGTTTTACTTTGTATTACAATATCTTTCCGAATGTTCCTATGAGTGACGAAGCTCTTTGTCATCAAAGCAACCACTCAAAAAATGCTCAATTTTCATTTCTGACTAATCTTCCTATTTTTGACATGGTGTCGAGTAATCTTTGCATTTTCAGGTGTCAGAGTGGTCAGACTTTCAGCAATACAAAGTATGGACATAGTTTAAGAATTAACAGAGGAGAATTTTTCCTGGCCTGGAGAATCTGCTGATGTGGACAACTACCACACACTCTGAGAGTGTCTTGCAATCTGGATGTATGAGTAAGCCCGGTCATTGCACCATGGCAGGAGATAAACAGGTCTGATTGGGTTGAAAGCCTAGTTAACAATTAACTGATGACCTTTCACAGTTTCTATTTCTATTATCAACTTTGCATGGTATATACGTCCATCAGTCCTGAAGGCTGTCTCTCTCTCCTCCAGTTGTGTGAACCATGGAGCCATTGGCGTCATTGCTGAGCCACAAATATAGTTGGATTTTTAGCATCAGGCTTCTTAGATGCAGATAACATATCCTCATCCCCTTTGTTACAATCCACTTTTTTTTCTCTTTTTTTGGGGGGGGATCTGAAATCAAGTTCCCATGCCTATGCAGCAAGCACTCTATCCAGGAGACCATCTCTCAGGTCCTCCTGCTTGAACTTTTAATAACAAATTGTTCTTTGAATTATACATGGGACAGGAATGTATGTAACAATCCTCTCTAGTCCAAACAGGTGGAATTAGACTTTAGGATGTCAATTAAATGTATCTACTTATTTCTGATAAGTCTGCAACCATTTCCTGTGCATGTTATCATTATGCCAAGTAGAGGATAATCTTATACATCTGCTCATATAGTCAGTACAAGTAACTAGTACATGAACAGTTTTGCTTTTTGTTTTTAACTTTCATTATATTGTTATCCTATTTAATGACTTTGAAAAGATTCTTTTTCCAAGGAGCAAGCCTAGAATTTTTTTTTATTTTATTTTATTTATTTACATGTAAATTTCTCCATTCCCAGTTTCCCCTCCAACAAACAAACAAACAAAAACAACAAAAACAAACCCCTGTTGCCTCCCACTTCCCGATGCCTGCCACCCCGCCCTATCCCACTTTCTGGCCCTGGCATTCCCCTACACTGGGGCACAGAACCTTCACAGGGCCGAGGTCTTATCCTCCTATTGATGATTAAATTTGCAATCCTCTACTATACACATGCTGCCTGAACAATCAGACCCCTC
>NW_022196896.1:43808693-43813041 GCF_008632895.1 Mastomys coucha
CTGGGTTGTTTCCAGGTTCTGGCTATTATAAATAAGGCTGCTATGAACATGGTGGAGCATGTGTCCAAAGGAACCTCTGGTGGAAGCACAATCCCGGACCTTAAGCTGTACTACAATCCACTTTTAACTCTTGACTGAGAAAATGCTGTGTTTTCCAAGTGGATCAAGGACTTCCACATAAAACCAGATACACTGAATCTAATAGAGGAGAAAGTGGGGAAAAGCCTCAAGCACATGTGCATAGGGGAAAAGTTCCTGAACAGAACACCAATAGCTTATGCTCTAAGATCAAGAATGGTCAAATGGGACTTTATAAAATTGCAAACTTCTGGAAGGCAAAGGACACTGTCAATAGGACAAAACAGCAACCAACAGATGGGGGAAAGATCTTTACCAATCTACATCTGATAGAGGGCTAAGATCCAATATATATAAAGAACTCAAGAAGTTAGACTCTAGAGAATCAAATAACCCTATTAAGGGAATAGTGCTAAACAGAGAATTCTCAACTGAGGAATACTGAATGGTTGAAAAGCACCTAAAGAAATGTTCAAGATCCTTAGTCATCAGGGAAATGCAAATCAAAACAACCCTAAGATTCTACCTCATTCCAGTCACAATGGTTCAAAAACTCAGGTGACATCAGATGCTGGTGAGGATGTGGAAAAAGAGGAAAACTCCTTCATTGCTGGTGGGATTACAAGCTGGTACAACTACTCTGGAAATCAGTCTGGTGGTTCCTCAGAAAATTGGACATAGTACTACCTGAGGACCCAGCTATACCACTTCTGGGCATATACCCAGAAGATGCTGCAACATGTAATACGGACACATGCTCCACTATGTTCATAGCAGCCATATTTATAATAGCCAGAAGCTTGAAACAACTTAGATGTCTCTCATCAGAGGAATAGATACAGAAAATGTGGTAATTTACACAATAGTGTACTACTCAGCTATTAAAAACAATGAATTCATGAAACTTGCAGGTAAATTGAAAATATCACCTTGAGTGAGGTAACCCTGTCACAAGAGAACACACATGGTATGCATTCACTGATAAGTGGATATTAGCCCCAATTCTGAGAATACCAAAGATACAATCCACAGATCATATGAAGCTCAAGAAGGAAGACTAAAGTGTGGATGCTTCAGGGCTTCTTAAAAGGGGGAACAAAATATTCACAGGAGGAAATATGGAGACAAAGTGTGGAGCAGAGACTGAAGGAAAGGCCATCCAGAGACTGCTCCACCTGGAGATCCATCTTATATATAATCATCAAACCCGGATGCTATTGCAGATGCCAGGAAGTGCCTGCTGACAGGAACCTGATATAGCTTTCTCCTGAGAGGCTCTACAAGATCCTGAAAAATACAGAGGCAGAAGCTCGTACCCAATCATTGGACTGAGTGTGGGGTCCCCAACTCAGGAGGTGAAGAAAGGACTTAAGGAGCTGGGGAAGTTTGCAGCCCCATGGGGTGAGCAACAGTGTCAACTGACCAGACCCCCTGTAGCTCTCAGAGACTGGACTACCAACCAAAGAGTACACATGGAGGGACCCATGGCTCAAGCCATATAGGATGGCCTTGTTGGGCATCAGTGAAAGGAGCAGCCCTTAGGCCTGAGGGTGTTTGATTCCCCAGTGTAGGGGAATGCCAGGGCGGGGAGGTAGGAGTGGGTGGATTGATAGGAGAACACTCTCATAGAGGCAGAGGGAGGGGGATGTGAGAGGAGGTTTCAGGAGGAAAGACTTGGAAAGGGGATAACATTTGAAATGCAAGTAAAGAAAACATCCAATAAAAGGGTGAAAAAGAAAGAAAGAAAGAAAGAAAGAAAGAAAGAAAGAAAGAAAGAAAGAAAGAAAGAAAGAAAGAAAGAAATTGCTGCTTTCAAAAAGACTTCTGAAATCCTAAAGGGCAGAATATAGAGCAAGCAGTATAACCCCAGGTGGGCACAAGGACATATATTCTATAGGCCACACATGGATGCCACAGAAAAAGGTCAGACACTTACATCCTGCAAAGTTCCCTCCAGAGAAGACTTCTATCAAATCCTGGAACAACCAACACAAACATACTCTGTGATATAGAATGTTGAATTTAAAACTGGTCAGTAAAAGAGATGGTCCATACTAGGGAACCTCCTCCGCCTCCTCCTCTTCCTTCTCCTCTCCCTCTTCTTCCTCCTCTTCCTCCCCCTCCTTCTTTTCCTCATCCTTCTCCTTCTCTAGAATCTCCAGCTCAGGCTAGCTGTATAACTATTTAATTGAACTTCTAATCCTCCTGCCTCCACCTCTTAGATAGGAGGATTACAGTGTTGTCATTTGAACCAAGGCCCTCACATATGCTAGACAAGCACCCTATCAACTAAACTATTCCCAGCCCTTGTGTGTTGTTTGTTGTGATTCCTGTGTGCTGTATTCCATCTTGATAAGACAAACTACTGCTCACTCTTCTCTCTGAATGTTTTTTAAGCACATTTTTACATTGCTGCTTTCCAGTCCTAAAAGCTTCATTTATACATAGAGTTATATCACAGGAAGATAACCTAACATTGGAGAGTTCTATATAGAACATTTCATTTAGAAATGGCAAGAAATATGGATGTTTATGTAGAGAAGGAAAAATGAAATAATTCTACAAGGTAGTATTTCTTTTAAAAAGAGGGGAGTAGGAAAAATAGGTATGTCTCAGAGGACTTTGGGGAGACAAAGGGACAGTGGTGATCAAAATATGTTGTACAAAATTCTTAATGAAGTAATAAAATTATATATATATATATATGAATGAGTTTTAAGAGAAAAATTTTGACACTAAGAAGACCAATTTGGAACTTCCTAAGATTTTTGTGTTTGAAACTGACTACAGATCTTTGTTACTTGCTTTTCTGTTGCTTGAGATAAAAGCTTATTTTGGCTAATAGCTTCAGGGACTCCAGTCCATGACCAGCTCACCCTATTGCTTCAGGGCTGCAACAGAAGGAACACCTGAAGAGTGCTTGACAGAAGAGCCCTTGCTTCATGGTGGTCAAGATAAAGAGGAGTGAGAGAGGGGAGCCCATGGCCTAGGATCCCTGTAAGAGCAACTTCCTTCCACTAGACCTCTCCTTGGGTAGGTGAGGTTATCCCTGAAGGAACCACAGGATACAATCCAATTTGACCTTTGGTGACATTCAGAATTTAAAATGCAAAACAGACATTTGCTAGAAAAATGCTAACCACTGTCTTATGTTGGGTGAAAGAAATAATATTGATGTCATAATCACAGTCACATTTGAGGTTCTGTGAGACAGTGGGTCTGGGACAGCTGTCAAGACTCAGAATAAGACATCAGCTAAGTAAACACAAAATAGCAAAAATGGGCTAGCTAACTTTTGTCTGCATCTAGAATAAAAATATTCCATATGCTTCTGTGATGAGGTTAAAATTCCATCCAGCATTCATATCCAAATAATTATTATCAATCACTGCCATCTAGTGTTAACCAAATGAAGGGAGTTTTCTATATTATTTCATCTTTCAACTCGTTTTCCAGATCCACACATCTGAATTAAAATGTAACATATGAACCATCTTTCTGGAATCATGAGTTTTATATTGTGATGTCTGCACTCTTGAAGTACATGATTTATGTTAAATCAGGCACAAATTGTAGCTAAGGACCTCCAGTTATTCTCCTTTTGTGTTCTCTGGCAGTTGTCACCAGTACCAGCCTGGTTCATGACCTTTGAAGCCAAAGGTACTTCATAAGACTGAGTGCATGAGCTGCCAAACAGTAGGTTTATAATTCATAAACAAATTAAAGAAATAATTAAGTACTGCTTCATTTTTTTGTAACTGAAAATTAAACATTTGCTTATATAAGATCCAAACTAAGAACAATTTTGTAATATATTAAAAATGTTTGACCTTCTTGGAGTGAGGAATATGGCTCAGTAAGTAGAGTACTCACTGGGAAAGTACAAGAACCTGAGTTCAATTCTTCAGAGCCCACATGAGCCTACAACAGTATGCATATGTAATCCCAGCTTGACTATAGCAAGAGAGGAGGCAGAGGTGGAAGTGCCCCTAACAAGCTGCTAGCCAGTGAGCCTGGTACCAGAACATCAAATCATCCTACCTCTGGCTTCCACATGCCCCACAGTGCTGACACACGCAAATGCGCACACACACACACACAGAAAGAGAGAGAGAGAGAGAGACAGAGACAGAGAGACAGAGACAGAGAGAGAGAGACAGAGAAGGTGCTGGCCAGTGAGCCTGGTACCAGAACATCAAGTCATCCTACCTCTGGCTTCCACATGCCCCACAGTGCTGACACACGCACATGCGCACACACACACACACAG
>NW_022196896.1:43813051-43843790 GCF_008632895.1 Mastomys coucha
ACATCAAGTCATCCTACCTCTGGCTTCCACGTGCCCCACAGCGCTGATACACGCACATGCACACACACACACACACACACACACACACACACACGGAAAGAGAGAGAGATAGAGAGACAGAGACAGAGATAGAGATAGACAGAAACAGACAGAGACAGAGACACACATAAAGAGATATTTTTTAAAAGTATATTTGAGTTTTGAAGGAGCTTAGAGAAAGCTTACTTAATTCTATTTTTATGGCTTTCATTTTTTTTGAGATGTCGAACTAAAATTATTTTATTGTACTTTTAAAATACAGAAGAAAGATAATAAAATCTATACAAATAATCCAACTGTTGAACATTTCTTTCTAATTTTCTATTAAGTAAATAAATACATATTAAAGTTCTTACCACTGTGTGTGTCTGAATGTCTTGTATGTAAGTGTAGGTATATACATGCCTCAGGGTACCTGTGAAGTTGAGAAGATAACTTTTGGGAACTGGTTCAATTTCCTCTATGTGGCTTCCTGATATCTAATTTAGGTCTCTAATCTTGCATGGCAGGTGCTTTTAGACCCCCAGAAATTTCACTGGCCTGTTTCCATTAACAGTATTACATTAATGAATTAAACACCCATAAGGCAAGTACCACATTCTCCTCATAATATGTGTACATTTTTATGGTTACTTTTCATGGCTTTCTAAACGGTGATGAACTGTTCATTCCAAATCATTAGGAAATGAACTGTTTCATACCTTTCTAGTTACTGAGCTCCTCTTATTCTATTACAGTTGTCTTGGTGAACTTATTTAACAAAAATATCAACAGAATACTATATTGAAAGTTCCCAGAAATGAAAATAATTTACTCATAACAATTAATATAAGTAATCTACATTGGTAAGCAGTTTTTTATCTCTCTCTGTCTCTCTCTCTGTCTCTCTCTGTCTCTCTCTCTCTCTCTCTCTCTCTCTCTCTCTCTCTCTCTCTCTGGCTTCATTCTGAGAACTGCATGATAACTCCACAGAAGTGAAACTAAAGTATGAGAGATCCAATACCATGTTGGAGAGTAGAGAGAAGTACTTGTCACCATACTTCTGAATTTTTGCAGGACTAAAGATTGAATCCTCTTCTATTTTCTGGATACAGAAGGAGAAAAAAATCTAACACTTGGTAGAAAGACCTTTTCTATTTTAAACAAATTTATTGGATCAGGAAAAATCTCTTGTTCTGTTCAATTAATCTACTCAGACTTCCTTGATGTTTTAGCTTCTTAGAAAATCAGCCTTACTCTTCCTAAAGACAACATTTGCATTTATTTTGATATGAGTGTTTTCTCTCTCTAAAACACATGTTGAAATTTAGCTTTCTTTGCAATATCACTAAGAGGTAGAATATTAAGAAGAAGTTTAAATCATGGGTGCTCAATCCTTCAGAGGGGGATCATTGATGCTGTAAAAAGATGTGCTTGACAACTTCCTGCCCTCTTTCTCCCCTCTTACCCTACCATGATGTGTAGTAAGCAGAGCCTTATTATGTCTTGGCATCTTGGCAATGAATTTGTAATTAGAACCTCAGGAATATGACTCTGTTCACTATGAAGTATCCTATCCATGGTGTTTAACAGCAGCACAGGATAGATAAAGGCATTGTTTAATATATTCTTCCTATATTAGGGTTCTCCAGAGAAACAACCAAGAGGACATGCATAGATCCACAGAACAAGCTATAGCATAGCATGAGATATTGGCTCTGTGATTGCAGAGACTAAAAAGTCCTCAGACCTGCTGTTCATAGAGGCCTGACAGAACTAAGAAAAGGGTTCCACTCCAGAACCAAAGGACTGAGAGCAAGGACACTGTATGTACGCTGTGGTTTGACTCTGAAGCCCCACGTGCAGGGGGGCAATGTTTCAGGACAGGAAAATGGATGTTCTTGCTCAAGTGGAGAGCCAACTCACTATGGCACCACCCTTGTGCTCTACCCAGGTCTTTGATAGACTAGATAATAGATTCCCATTCACCATGAAAGGGTGATCTTTACTAGTCTATTGATTGAAAGGTGGATGTGCTCAGGAAACATCTTTATGGAGTTTTGTCTGTCATGCTGGGACTGAAATTCAGAACCATCCACAAGCAAAGGAAGTGTTCTACCTCTGGGATATAATCATCCTTTGCCATCTCTTTTATATTTTATGAGTCCCTTGTAGAATCAGCATGCAGTGCCTGTGAACCATGAGGCTGTAAGGAAAAGAAACAGAAATGGAAGTAGGGGAAGGTGGGTGTGGGGAGTGTAGGGGGTGTGAAGGAGTCTAGGGGATTCAGCAATCTCAGGTGGCGGGACAGTGAAGGCAGTGAAAAGGAGGCAGCTTTAGTGAGTCAGCAACAGCTCATTTTAATAGGGGAAACAAAGGCTATTTAAACATTTCGGGGGGGAATAAGGGCTATGGGATGAATGTACAGCATTGGTGGGGGCAGGAGAGCTGTGGATGCCTCATTAGCATAAGGAGGAATTCCAGGTGCTGGTGGAATGATCTTATAAGGGAAGAAGTTTAGCCTGGCTACCTTTCTACTTGACTTCTTCCAGGCTACATGTGTGTTACAGGGACAGGCAGGCCCAGGGCAGAGGGGATTGATCCTACTCCTACCATTCTAAGGATAAGACTTCCAGGGTTTGGATAGGCTTTGACCTTACTCTTGATCCAGGTCTGCTCCCCCAGTCCCATGGCTCTCCCATCCCACACACCCCGACCCCTTACCATATCCACCCCATCCCTAGGCTCCCCTGCAGTAACAGTACTTCCTAGGCTGCAGTATACACACAGTTCTGCACGTGGATCTTATTAAACTGCAGAGTCTGCTCCTGTAGCTCAAAGTGAGGTCTGAAGTTTTACATGTCAAACAAGCTACCGTTGTTAGACCCCCACACAGTAGAAGGACATAATGGAGACAGTGAGAAGTAGCTGATTCTGGGGAGACACCATGATGCCGTGGATGCGTCCTCCTCCTCATTAGGGTCAGTAGGTTAATGGAGTGTGCCCTTGAGCATGAAGTGAGGGAACCAGAGAGAAAGCCATTTGAAGAGTGGGTTACAATGAAAGAGTAACAAGTTTACATTTAAGTAGCTAAGCAGGAAAGAGCTTATGTAGCTGAAATCAGTTCATGAAATGACTCAGGTTACAAAAAACTCAGGAATGGGGTCATAGCCCTTCATTGCCATTTGGGCCTAGGTTATGGCTTAAAAAGTAAACTTCTCACTAGTCATTCTGAATGATTTGCAAGTGATAAAAACTGGAAGATAAAAATTTGGACAGAGATAAAGAGACACGGCTGAGTCAGGGGAGGAGTTGATATTTACATAGGAAATATAACCGTCTACTGATAGGCGCCATAAGCCCTGCTAGCCCAGAGGCCAGCTTCCTGGCCAGGCCTTGGTCTGCTTTGAATCCCTGTCCAGCAGATGATACTCTCTGCTAACTGCCTCATCTTAGCATACACTCCTGGCTACTTGGCAACTGTGTTTTAATAACCTTTGCAGGTTGCGTGGGTCATAAGCATAGAGCTGGGTTTAGACTAATACATAATGTGATAAGAGTTTTCATGTGTTTCTACGTATGACTTATCTCTACCAGCACTAAGTTGCTATATTTTGATAATTTATTGAAGACTACAGGCTGTTAATATGAACTTTTTTGTCAGCAAGGCCTTCATTAGTGTACTTAGTAATTTTATCAGAATGCATGCTTTCTCTTGAGTTTTTAGCAACAATTACCTTTTACTACTTATGCTGTGCATATTTCTTTGTTTACACACCTTTCTTTAATAGACTCTGGAAACTGTATTTCTTAGCCAAAATGGAGGATATTTTGTTTTCTATTTTGTATTCTTTCCATTTATTGTCATAAATGATCTTTTAGGTCTTAAAAATGTTTTTGAAATTTTGTGGACCCTATTTTATTTAGGAATCTAAGTTTTTTATACTGTGTGTTTATATGTGTATTAGTATGTGTTTGTAAATTATAGCCTTGATTATCTAATACTTTAAAAGTATTTCTCTATATTTATTTATGTACTTAACTTTGCTTCCAGTAGAATTGATTTTATTTTTATGAAAATTAAGGTGGCTTAATATGCTCATCACCCCTGTTCAGCATCTGTAACTGTGAAGTGCAAACAGCTTGACTGTTTGAATACCTGTCAGTGATCAATAAAGCAGATATAATCTGCAGGTAGGAGGGGTGCCTTGGTCTTCGGAACTTGAGCTTTACTGGTGATAGTTTGTGAATGTGTGAATCATTTTCCATGATATTACCTTGAATCTTATGTTATTCTACACTCAATGATAACTGCATTTCTGGACAACAGGCATCCATGTACATGTGTAACACTCATGAACACACACACATACAATTAAGATGTTCCAGGCTGTAGTAACCTGATATAACACAATGATGTTTAGTCCATTGTGAAAGTACACAGTGAACTGAATGGTAAGAATCATGGAATTAGAAACAAATCCTTTGTGTTTGATTCTGCCATTACTGGCTAGGGGCATCATTTCTTTATATGGTCAGTGAGTGAGTTCTTTGGGTTCTGATTCTCTCAGTTTACCCTTAGTGATCCCCCGTCCAGATGTTGAAGCAGAGTGTAGCCAAAAGCTGGTTATCTGGACCTGGGTCAGAAGCTATGCCCCAATTCCCACTGAAAATGCTGGCTGAGTGGTTTTATAAATGTTTTTAGTACATCGATAGTTTAGGGAAAAAAGTATTTTCTTATCATAGTCAATGAGTAATTGATTTTGAAGGATGTAGCAATGTCTAAACTGAATTAAAATAGTATATTGCCTAAAAATATTATTTAAAATAAGACTGTGGTTTAAACACATTGAACAGACAGAGAGCCTGGGAGATGTTTTATAAGCACTAATATTTATGCCTAGTTCTCAGGTGGTGTGTTTTCCTTTCATATTCTTCTTTTATCACTTCCTTATGAATAATAATATTGCCCCATGAAATCTGATGTCTAGGGAGATGACGTCTACTTTAGCCACATTAAAAGAAGCAATTTGCCTGTTTGAGGTTTTACAACTTACAAAATGTCATGTTGACCTGATGAGATAGTGGTGGAATATTTGGTACCTGAATCAAATCAGGCATGCAAAATTCAGAACTTTGCTGGAAGACACTGAAATAGGATTTGGTCACTGAACTTTTAAGATAGATTTGCATAGATCTTAATTTTTCTTAATTTGAAACAAAAATGAAAAAAAATCTTTAAATAAATGAGTAATCTTTCAGATCTTTGCAAATAATATATTTTCCATACTGGCTAGTATTTATTGAGTGCTATGTGCCAAGTCACTTTTGAAATACTGTACTGCTGTTAACTCATTTAATCTTTCAGGAAACACTGAGAGACATGTGCTTTAATCTAACAGCAAGTTATAGTGTGGAGGGAGCTAGGAGGTCTCTGCTCAGGAATGCCTGCACTCGTGCTTTCACTGTCTGCTAGACATATCTCCTAGCCTTCCAATACCCACATTTATAATGTTTCCCTGCACGAGTCCAATCAGTAACCTAAGCTTGAAGCCGTTGGTGAAGTAATGTTCTTTTGTTCATTTCTTAGGAAAGAATGTAGATGCACGATGAGAACACACAATTTGGAAAGGTATAGCTGTGTTCCTCTCCCAGTAATGTGACTTCAAGCCTGGGTCTCAGCCTGCAGCTATCATGATTTTCTTTCATAGAACAGGAGTGGTCATCATAGTACATACATGTGGTTTTGAGAATCTGAATAGTAAGACATGGGTTTTCTAGCAGTGTCTCATACATAGAAACCCTCACACGCCTTTCTTTTGCTACCATTATTTATTCTGGTCATATCAAAGTGTCTCAGGTGGTTTAAAACACTCAGTGGGTTTGTGTGTGTGTGTGTGTGTGTGTGTGTGTGTGTGTGTGTGTGTGTGTGCTTAGGTACCTGTGCTACTGAGGGTCTAAGTCTGGGTAGATGAAGAATGTGGTTTGCAAGATGAACAAGGATGCGCAGATGAGAGTGGCGATTAATTAATTCTGTTTTTGTATGATGTTATACAGCTTTCAGTAATGATGTATACATTGTGTTAATTTTCCCCTTAAATGTGTAATCTTCATAAATATCTCATAAATGAGTTTCAGAAAACACTTAGTGGCGATCTGTGGTGAGTAGCACAGTTAGTGTTAAAACACTTAGTGGCGATCTGTGGTGAGTAGCACAGTTAGTGTTAAAATACTCAGTGGTGATCTGTGGTGAGTAGCACAGTTAGTGTTCAGCAGTGTTTGTTCATTTGAATCTGAGGCAAACATAAAGCTAAAAGCATTGAAATGTCGTACTTTAATGAAAACGTCCATGAAATGTGTGATTTATATTGTAGCAGGATGCTAATTAACTTTCAAGGAAATTTAAAAAGTAATTAATATCTGCTTCTATCCGCTGCCCCAGTTTTCTTAAATGAGACTTATAAAGCTAGGTAACCTACATACACATTGTCTAATCTTGCCCGTGCTCCATTGTAACATATGCTATTGTCATCACTGAAGAAATGAGGCAATCATAGAGTTACTGAACTAATAGGGCCTGAGTCCATATAAAAGCACATGCTGTCCTTTCTGAAGTACAGACTCTTTCTGTTGTTCATTCCCACCATAGTTAAAAGAAATAAAAATAACTCAGGTAGATGCAGTGAGAAGAGAAAGCATGGCCATGTGGCTCCCGTGACACTGCCTCTTCTCAGGAAGAAGTCTGCTAAGTAGGACAGACCCAATAGTACCAGGGTACAAACCACTTTTGAGGCACTTTCCTTACCTTTTTCTAGCCTGTACTTGTTATATTCACTGATTTTATTTGATTCACATTTGTGTTTGTTGAGCATCTATTATATACAAGGTACTATCCTAGTGCCCACACAGGCTATGGGGGAAAAAGGAAAGAAAGGTGTCATCCTTTGTATCACCTAAGACTGAAGATAGGAGTGAAAATGAACAAGCCTATGTTGTGTCTGGCTATGGGTCGGAGGCAGGGCATCATCACCATTATACTCAGGAGTAGAAGAGACATCTATATCAGTCCACAGGAGACCAGGGGCATAATTCAAGAGGACTTCAATGTTAAGATACCACATAAACTAAGCTTTGAAAGACTTGGAGAGAGAATATATTGTACAGAAGACAGGAGAGGGAGGGGTGTGGGAATCATGGACTAAAAGTGATTACCTACCAGAGGAAGAGGCTAAATTAGGCCTAGAAAGTTGTGTTACTTCAGTGGAGGAAGAAAATCTTTATGACCTCTGTTCTTTAGTTATTAATACTGGGAGAGAACTCAGAGCTACAGGTACTAAGAAAGTATTCTTACTGTGTAGATACTGCCCCAGTGAAGATATAAAGTCTTAGAACTCTTCTTTAGGAAGCACACCTCAGCATGTCTTGATGCATACAAATTTCAGATATAGACCCTGAGAGAATGCTGGTATTTTTGCTTGAAAACAGGAAGTCAAGATCTGGTTCGAACTCAATGTTGCATGTTTTTAATTGGAAAAACTATAGAGATATAAGACTGGGCTTTGGTTGAAGGGAAGAAAGACTCGACTATGCAAAGCAATGATGATATTGCCATTGGAAAGAGAAAGACGTGTAAGAGATCAGAGTCAGAACAGAGCTCAGAGATGGAAACACCACAGCAGCAGTCAGGGAAGAAGATGCAGTCATGGAGAGGAGTGGGCAGAATAAACAGTGTTGGAGGCAACAGCAAGAGAAAATTCACTCAGTTGTAAGCTTTAGGAATTTGCTATGTGTTTGCTATGTGTTTATGAGATTGTAACATGTCAACCTGCATACTACAGTGTTCCCCACAATATGAGACATAGTGCTTCTTTCACATGGTGCTCAGTAGCCCTGAATATTTGTACTCTGGAGAGATTTGAGGACAGTGAAGGACTTCATGTTACAATCAATCCATGCTTGCTTATTGTTCCTGGCCTGGGAAATTCTGGCTTTTGGATTTTAAGGGAAAGCAGAGAACTTCACACCAAAGATGAAGTCACATAGAACACTGCCTCCATTGCATGTGTTCTGTTGGACCGTGAATGTAGACATGTCTGGGCTTATAATATGACAAGTTGCTATGCAACACTGAGTGTTGAATTTGTACTGAATGTTTGTGGCAGTGAGAAGGTAGAAACTTTTAAGATATACATCTCTTAGAAATAAGAAATAAGATGGTCTACGAAATAAGATGGACTGTCAGAGGTCCTGCAGTAGATGGGCACACAATGTGATTTATCTTTTAAAATAAGCATATTGTCCATTGGGAAAAGAATAGCTAATAGAAAAAGAGACATAAAACACTCAAAACAACACTACCTACATAACATTAGGACATGCATAGTCAAAGTCATGTTCATAGGATAGATATGGTCTGGAGTTGTGAGGGATTAAGCATGAGAATCACTTTATGAAGCTCAGAGCCAGGCTATCTGATACATTCGCACTTTGTATTATACAAGAAGAGAGTAAAAGTAGCGATCTAATTTTGAAGGCACATTTCCCAATTCCAAAAGGCTCAATATGATAAAATGCATACCGCTGTCCCTGAGGAATAACTGTACAGGCTTTACCCTTTATTAAGACCACTGGTACATAGATTACTTTCTGTTGCTATGATATAATACCATGACCAAAAGAAATTTGAGGGAGGAACAGTGAATTTTTGCTTACAGTTTCAGAAAGGGTTCATAATGAAGAAAAGGGCATGGCAGCACAAGCAGTAGTCTGGCTGATCACATTTGTCTCCATACCCAGAAAGGAGAGAGCAAGCAAGGCTGTGTGGCGTCCCTCAGCAGCAGCATTGCCTGGGACCAAGGGTTTAAATGCATGAGCCTGTGGGCAATGTTTCTCATTTAAACCACCACAACTGATGGATACGAAGGGAACACATTTCTGTTGTAACATTCATACTAATCACAATCTACTAACTAGGATTTCTGTCATATGGCTCAAAATGATGTCATGTGTGATGGAATAAGGAGGATGAGACTATGATTTAATCATAGTAGGAACAGAGATTATAGTGTCTCACCCAGGTCCTAACACAGAAAGGTTTTACATGGTAAGAGATTAAATATAATACTTGGGATTATATGCATCTTATATTATGTAGTTGTGTTCTGCCTTAATAGTTACATTAATTCTTGTCCTTCATAATGTGCATTACAACAACCCTGTTTTTTATTCACTCAAAAGAGATTACCCTTCATTAAAGTTTGAATTAAGCATGTCAGAAAGGATCTTCTCAATACATAGTGATTGACAGAAAATATGAGAATATGTATGGAAGAGGTTGCAGGAACTAGATCTCCCATGCAGTGACATTAGTCAAATTTCTGTTTCTTTGCTCTTTTCCAAACTGAAATTCATTGAAGTAAGTAAAGAAGTCTTCCACTCCCATAAGACACCCCACTAAAGGTCTGGGTGGCTAATAGAACAATGTGTTTTAGTCTTAACTGCATTTAAGACAAAATTCCACTTGCTATGCATTTGTTCTAGCCTCTCCTTCTTGAACCTGTCTTGGAAAGAGCAATGGTTATCTTCATCTTCTGTCTCCGAGATGATTTCCATCTTCTGGATGATGAGTTTGATGAGCTCATGCTGCTTTTCCAAGAGAGAAGTGAGGTCCTTCAGCCTGTAAGAACATGAATGCATCATGAACTTACTTTCAATTATTTTTAAGCCCCTCTGACTTAAAGGATTAGGGACTAGAAATGTTCTGCACCAGGTAACTGTGCTCAGCTTTAGCCTCATAGTAGCCACCAGCTTCTGGAAGTTAAGGTGATTCTCCCTAAGTTAGAGTACTAGTTTGTGGCTAGTTCTTGTTTATAATTACTGATATGAAACATGCAAAGAATGGATAAGCAGTTTTCCCATGGACATAGTTACTAAATAGTTGATTGGCAATCTAAATTCCAAGAATTCTTCAAGTCTTTTAGGGTTTTGTTACATGAACCTGGATGGCTCATGAAGAATACAGTTTATGACAACAAACCCAGGAGTAAGGAAATTGGCACTTGGTTCTTATACACTTACTCCTGGGAGGGCAAACTGGTTGGTGAATGAACCAACCACAGTAAAGTGAATCTGAAACAACATTTCTTGGTTTTGAGTGCATGTGCATCTCAAGAAACCTTAAGTTCATATACAAAATAAAGACCACTGTCATAATGTGCCTGTACCCTATTTCTCACATGAAGACAGGTGAAAAATGCATACCGGTATTTCTGTTTCAATATTTCCATTTCCAAGCATGTGTCAATGTTTGGTACTTCTTGTCGTGTTTCTTGCATACTAAGAAAGTAATGAAAAAACCGCTGTGGGTAAAACACAGTAGTTAGTAAGGGTGAATTAAATTCAGGAACTATTTCATGTGCATGCATTAAGGTTCAGCCCCCAAGTCAGGCTCAATAGGACATTTTTTTCTTTCTGCCTGGGAACCATCAGGCCAAAAGCTACAGTACAGTCATTGATAAATGAACAATTTTAAAAATGCAAATGATTCCGAAGGTATAAATGTGGCAGAGGGCTATTGAAAAGGATTTTATTGTACCGTTTACAAATCCTCATGAAAGATGCCCATTCTCCAGTAAGTGTTCTTTATTTTACATTCTATATTTTCACTTAGATGCACACATCTGAACATAAACCTACATGTAAGTGTATGTGGCAAGTGATCAGAAAAAGCAAATGAGAAAAAACACCTACCCTGAAAGACAGCTACTAAAATGGTAAAGTAGCCCCGTTTACCTGCCTGGGCTTGCTAGGCACAGATGTTCACATCTCATGTGCTGCTGCTGTGTATGAACAGCTGTCTCCTTCCCAGCATCCTAATACTTTCATATAGTGTGTTGTGCACTTACAAAATTACAACCACTTCTTTCCCACAAGCCCAATACCTTCAAGGGATTCTTGGGGGACTGCTGAGAACAGCACAATGAATGGATGTCATGCACCATTATTTAGTGTGTTTTTCCTTAAGAGTACTACTTACTAGCATCCTGCCGTGCCTGGGTCTATTCGGATACACGATGGTGGACCTCTGATCCACTTTGCGTAAGTACCAGAGTGGCAGCTTTTTTTCTAAGTTGGTATGAAGTTCCACCTAAAATGCATGTTGGATTTATTGGTAGAACCATTAATTAGCATCTAAAACAATCACATCTAGAACAATGGATTCTGTGTCCCAATTAATACACAGTGAGTGAGCTGACTAGGTTGTCTTCTACTGCCACCTTCCTTAGCTCAGTGACCGAGCTGCCCCTTCCTCACCTAAGCCATTACTCATGATACCAGAAAGTACCCCCCAAGTGATATGAGACAAATGGTTGAAGAATTTAATGTAAGCAAGCTGGAGTTTAGTGTTCAGGGCTGGGAGTCCACATTGGAGATACAAAGAAGAATGAGATAGCCTGTACTCTCTTAAGGTGTTACAATCCCAAGAGTCTAGTGCTGCTGGGAAGTCTGCATGGCATGATATACCCAGGACAGGTGAGCCAGGATTGCTTAGCTGGGAAGAATACAAAGTGAATATGCAAGTGCAATTAAATGCACAAATCAAAAGGAAAACAAACACTGTTTTTGTTTTTGTTTTTTTCTGGAAGGGAAATAGGGAAAGGAGATATCATTTGAAATATAAATAAAGAAAATATCTAATTAAAAAAAGGAAAACAAACAAAAAAATGAAACTAGCATGCTCCTCCCTTGGGTTTGTTGATATATATTGACTTTAACTTCTATTTGTAGATACTGTATTTCATTTCTTTAATGTTTCTGTTTTGAGCTTGTGTTGAGTTTAATTGTCATATTGTTTATTATTTTAGGGCAGTATTGGGTATCCAACTCAGGACCTTATATATGCTCAGCCAAGAGCTCACATTGTCTTCCACTGAGCCCTCCAAGCTTCATTTTGCCTGTATTCTCCAAATGTTTCTTCTACTCCCTTTTAGCTCTGGGTGGCTCTTTGAATGGGTTAGTTGTGATAACCACATGACAGCAATCTCTTTCTAATCTAAGACCACACTGTTCTTCAATGTCTATGATTTCAATTATGACTTTGACTAATTCAGTGATTCAGGGAGGTCAGATATAAAGACCTCCCTGAGTACACAGCCTCAAAGTGTGGCCCCAGTGAGACACACTCACCACCTCACTGCCCATTTATTTTTATGGTATGCGCCACCATTTACATACGATAAATTAGTTTCATTTTCAAAAATGCTGTATTGTCTTGCGTTTTGACTATAATTCTGGTTATATACTTGTTTTGATTATTGTGATAATGTGCTGAGTTCACTTCTCCCTTGGGCCTTCTGGGTAATGTTCCCTTTTCCTTACAATACTTGCCAGAGGTCACATTTTATTGTTAGTTAAAGTCAACTGAAAATTATTTAGTGAAGGCCGCATCTTAACTCTCTTCATAGTCTACAAAGGAATTGCCAGATTTCCTCCTTCAAATGTAGTCTTGGGAGCCTGGAAGGGAGAGCCACAGATGACTATGGATCATCCCATGAGCATGCACGAGTCTGCTGGGCTAGAGCAGCACCTTCTCCTTTGTTCGCTAGTGGGTTGCTCTGCAGATCTCCTTTCCTAATTTAAACAGAGATACAAATATCTATCGAGTGATTAGAGTCCTTAGCACTATGCAGAAAACTGGATCTACAGAGGACCTATCACACTGGCACAAGCCCCCCACAGTGCTCCTGTCCCCAAGGCACTGGAACTCCTGAACATAGCATATCTGTGCGCACCTACCCAGCACCCTCTCACTACCCTTGGGATTGAAGTGATTTGAGAAAGACCTGAGTGATTGTTGACAACATTCTACACTTTTGCTCCATTCTTCTCCTGCTTAGTTATAGATGTAGAGAATTGATTTAAAAATAGCTCAGTGAAGAAAAGGATAGATTTCTGGTTTGCTGGTAAATGATGTTTGTCATCTAAAAGAAGGAGCAGCATCAAGCTGTCCTTAGAATGCTATCTGGTTACAGGGAACAGAGTAAACACAACATAGAGTTGGGTTTTCCAACTCCACTGGCAAATAGGTTAGCAGCTTTCTCTAGATATTTATCACTTTTGCTCACATTATCACTTTTTCTTATTTCCACTGCTGTTTTAAAAAATGTCTTTTGGATAGTTATAAAGAGATATGTCTGCCAACGGTCTTTTACCATTCTTTGTATCTCCCTGGATATATGAACTCCATCTATCTTAGAGTGATAGCTCATTAGTCTTCTTTCTTTCCTCTAGTTTTTCTCCATGGAACCAAGATAAGTAGCAGATCAGCTTAAATGCTACTCTGCTCCAGTGCGGATTGAGAACAACTCTCTACACACTAATATGACAACTTGAAGCATTTCATTTGCCTGCCATTTTTTTAAGTGTTAAACTAAGGTTTCTTCTCTTTGCTTTTTCCAAATAGATCCTTCCATCATCTGGGCAACAATGCCACCTGCTTGCACTAGCAACCCTTCCAGGCCAAGGGTCATACATCAGCACCTTAGAAATTTCATATACTTCTTCTAGATCCATCCTGTTCAGAACAGTCTCACTGATTCCTCATCACCTGTGTGAATGTATGTGAGTGCATGAGTTTGTATGCATGCATGTGTATTTTGTATACCTACTGGGGCCCTTCATCTTGAAATAGTTGCCAAAGCCTTTACCATTGAGTGACATCTCCAGGCCCTCACTGCCCACAGTCCACCATCTTTCAACTTCCATTCACCCCATTCCTCTAGGCGGTGCAAACATCCTTGCAAGAGAGCAGATATGTTAAACACTCCTTCTACCAAGTCCTCTTTGGCTACTGGACTGCTCAAACATTAGAGTGAACTTCCATTCTGAGGAAAGGGAGAGGGTGAAGCCTTGGTGGCATCCAGGAGAGCAGCATGTACACTAGGAAGAGATTCCACTTGGTTTAAACAGCTAGTAAGACAAGTTTACAGGGCAGTATGGAGCCAAGACAAAGATAGGCCTGTGATGGACAGGATCACACCCTGACCATGAGTACTTAATCATATGTGCTTCTAGCCAGCTACGATATAATTTTCTTTTCACTCTTGCCTTTTGTTTGTCATAGTTCATTTGTTGTTGTGTGTATATTCATTCACAGAACAGTTTTCTAATACACAGCATGTGCACAATGTGACAAGGGAAAAAACAAAATTATACCACAGCATGTGTTTCTCTTTCCCTTGAGTTTGCTTAAGTTTCTAATTGCATGTATCCAACTGACTACTAAGTGTTCTTAAAGCACCACACAGTTCCATTCAAAGTATAAAAATAGAGACAATACCATTTAGAGCACAAAAAACTATCTCAAGATATGGTAGCCAAAGACTCATCTACAATCCTTTGACTCTGGGGAGCTTTATATTAAAATGCTTAACAAATTAAGACAAGAACACAAGAGAACAAAGCTTCAAAAGCCTAGTTAAGGCTACAGTAGAAAACGTATAGGATCCTGTGGTGACGCCAAAATATCAGGAGAGCTTCTGAACTGAATATTTTGGCTGAAAAAGACAAAATGCCTCATATCAGTAGGGTTATGGTAGCACAGGTCTGGAATTCCAACACTCCACCCACTGGCAAATAAGGACTCTATGGAGTGACTAGAGTCCTTAGCACTGGGGCAGGAGAATCATGAGTTCAAGGCCAAAGTGAAAAACAATGTGAGTTCAAGGTTAGCCTGGAAGAGCAAACCTACTCATACACACACACATACACACACACACACAAAGAGAGAGAGAGAGAGAGAGAGAGAGAGAGAGAGACAGAGACAGAGACAGAGACAGACACAGAGACACAGAGACAGAGACAGAGAGACAGACAGAGACAGAGATATAGATAGATACATACACACAAAGATATACAAATACATACAAACATACACGCATACAAACATACATGCACACACATAAACATAAACACACAAATAAACACACACACCTGCATAGACATATATACACACACCTATATACACACTACACATACAAAGATGTATACATAGATGTACTTACTACACATACAGATAGCCACATTCACACACACATACACCTTAACACATATGCATATACAATCACCTACTTGAGTACACAGACACATACAAACCTATACACACCCCATATACATATACCTGCACATATCTATACATAGCTATACACACATACACACACACACACACACACACACACACACACACACACACACACTTATACCAGTGTTACTTTTGGTCAGCAGGTAGTTAACCTGATACATGTAGTAGACAATTTCTCAATTTTTCTAAATAGATTACTCCAGGGTGTGTTTTCATGGTCTCTTTTGATTATAACAAGAATGCACAGCTGGAAATCTTCAGTGTGGAGAAATATCCATATTAAGTAATCATGATCTTAGAAAATCAGCTAACCTTATATATATATAATTACAGGACTGTTGATTTTGGCATGTGTTTAATAATTATAATGTGTACCTGCATAGCAATCCTCTTCAATGACGCATGCTTCTGGACCTCAGCAATGTCCCCAACTGCCAGACCAATCTGTGGGATGACAAAAGATCGATGATAGCATATCTATCATGCACTTACTTTCCACTCAAGCTTCAATAACTAAACACTTATGTACCAGAAACTAAATGGTACATAAGCAACTGCACAGCATGGACCAAATGGTATACGTGCAATGCAACTTTGTTTTTTACATTTCTGGGGCCAGCTGGTCTAACTGAAGCTTGCTATGGTGCATTTGCTTGAAGTCCCTGGGAATCGTGTTCTTTTCTGAGGGAGATGGAGGAGATGTTGAGATGGAAGGTAAGGGAAGAGACTGGGGAAAGCAGAGGGAAGGCAAATCACAGTCAGGATGTGATATACAAAAGAAAAGGTTTTAAAAAGGAAAGAAAAAACATCAGGGCCTGCAAGTCTAAAATGATGGTAGAAGATTCAGTGTTGTACATAGTGTCTTCTGTATATTCTCAAGGAATAGTAGGCACGAAAATGATAACAAGTTCCCACATACCTTTTCATAAAGGTATGAATCCTACTCATGAGTATACTGTCCTTATGGTAGAGTTACTATTTAGTATCTTGCTAATTAAACATTTAAATGGTGGCAAGATCTCTCTGTCAAAGTGCAATCATAGCATAAGATGAAGGAGCAGCATCTGCTGCATGCTGAAGTGATGCAGATGGAGCCATTTATTGGTGAAAGAAATCTGCCCAGAAGAAGCAACATGTGAGATGAATTTTGAAAGATCAGAAAGAGTTGGCCTATGGTGGGAGGATGTTCTAGGAAAAAGGAAAAGCCTGAAGATAAGTTCCTGAGGCAGAAAGGAAAGGCCAAACAGTCTTGTGGAAGATGAAAGCTAAGATCAAGATGATCGTCTCGCGGAAGATGAAAGCTAAGATCAAGATGACAGTGACTAAAGATAACAATACAGATGGTTCTGGCCTTCTAAACACTTCTTTCTAAATAAACATGAGAATTAATTTAACAGGTCCATTTTCAAAGTGATCAGCTTCTAATAAGCTATTCCATGGTTAAAATCATAGTAAGAATTTGGCAGAGAAAATGAGATAGCACTCTCCTCCATTTACTGCTGGGATAAAGATAAGGTCTTGAGATGTAGGCCAGTTAGAGGAAGAGGTGAGGGGAAGAAGAGACAAAGGCAGGGAGGCAGTAACTAGGAAACTCTCCATGACTTGGATGCCATGCCTTGGACAAGGAAACCAGGAGCTATTAAACCTTATCTTTGTAAGTTTGTTGCCTTCTGTCCTTTCTTTCAGCAATGGAAAGCTGACTAATACATCGCAAAGAGAGAGTAAAGGAGTTAAGAATCTTTATCATTACTAAATGTTCAAGTAATTAATGGAGTGAGCCAACTCACTTACCAGTAAGTTCATGAGAACAATTGGGACAAACATTGTGAAGGCAATAAGCTGTCCAAAGGTCAGGACTGGATATGCCAACTCATTTCTAAACAATGGTTCTAGGAAGGCATCCCGATAATTGATGTCTCCTAGCATCATACTGAACGTCTGGATTAAGGAAAGCAATGGAGTGCTGAAAGCATCCTGAAAAAAGAAGGAAACAACAACAGGAAATAAAAATCACATATCATGAAAGAGACTTTCTGATGATCAAATGATGTAAATGAAGCTAAGAATTTAATTCACACATGCAGCAGTGAGGTGCAGTCATGAGAAATATTAATAAACTACTACCATCAAAAGTAAACAAGAAAAACTTCATACTTAAAATATAAACTTTTGACTGAGGAAACCAGAGAAAAATCTAATAAAATTATAATTTTTCTGCTATAAAATCATTGAAAATATATATAAGAAAAAGTTATTCAAATACAGTTATCAATTTACTAGGCCATTAAGATTTAAGTATAAATGTGTATTTTCAATACTATTAGCAATAAAATAAACTAGAGATGCAAATATCTCACTTGGAAATTCAGGAGGACGTAAAAGCTGAGGCCAAAAGCCAGTAGGAGGAAGATAAACACTCCGGTCGATCTCAGCAATGTTTTAAAAATCACCTCCAACATAACAATGAAAATCCCACAGTTCTCAAACCTGCAAAAGCAAACATTTTTAAAACAATTGCTCACTGTGTGGAGTAAGTCAGACAGGAGGGTTAAAAGATGAGATCACTGAAGCCAGTCACTCTGGAATGAAGAAACAAATGCAAACCTGTGCTTAGTCACGGGTTTTATCTAATCTGATTATCTTCCTCCTCATCGTCATCTTCCTCTTCTTCTACCTCCTCTTTTTCTTCATCCCCTTCTTCCTCTTTTTTCTTTCCCCCTCTTCCTCTTCTTCTTCTCCTCCTTCCTTTTCCTTCTCTTCTTCCCTCTCCTCTTGCTACTCCTCCTTGTTCACCTCTTCTTCTTCCTCCTCCTCTTCTTCCCCTTCTTCTTCTTCTTCTTCTTCTTCTTCTTCTTCTTCTTCTTCTTCTTCTTCTTCTTCTTCTTCTTCTTCTTCTTCTTCTTCTTCTTCCTCTTCCTCTTCTTCTGTTTTAAGACAGGGTCTGTCTGTGTAGCCCTGAGTAGAGTGTTTCTGTCTTACCAATATCATCTCTCACTGTTTTATCAATTGACCATGGAAATTGAAATTTATTTTAAGTGGTAAAGAGAAACCATCACAAACCCAACTTTAAAAAAATGATACCAGTTGTTTAATAAAGAGATTAGAGACAGAAATTCCATGATGGATCAAGTAGAGATTGAATAAAGGAGCTTACATTTGCAAAAGTCCACAGGACAGGGCACAATTTATACTCATTCTTCCTTGTGACCCACCTGTAGCATAATACACTGTGAAATGTTTGGATAGACAAGTGCAACCTCTGTCCTCTAACTTGTACTTTTCTTTTGTCAAAGAAAGATGCTTAAAAGAAGGAATCACAGCATGTAAAAATAATCTACTATTAGCCGGGTGTGGTGGCGCACGCCTTTAATCCCAGCACTTGGGAGGCAGAGGCAGGTGGATTTCTGAGTTCGAGGCCAGCCTGGTCTACAGAGTGAGCTCCAGGACAGCCAGGGCTATACAGAGAAACCCTGTCTCGAAAAACCAAAAAAAAAGAAAAAAATCTACTACCTAATATACACACAAATCAAAACATTGGCTTGTACTTTATAAATATATGTGTCAATAAAAAATACAAACTTTTGAAAATCTGAAAGAAAATATAGCAATGTCCCCAAAGGGAACAGAAAAACAGAAAGGTCATTGCTAGTACCTGGCATGAGTCTGCATTTCTCCTGCTCACTGCTCTTCACACACCTATTCTCTCTCTCTCCAAAGGTTGACACCTCAGTCAGTGAGATTGTACTATTAACAGTAATGCAGATTAAAGTGGGGTAAGTATTTCCCTGGAGACCCAAGCCTCCAGCCCAACCTATTTCTCAACTCAGTGCTGAAGTTTCTTCTTTGATGCAAGGCAAATTATGCCATTTACTTCTTGTTATTATAAACACATGTAAAGAGGACATTTAACTCAACATCAGCAACTATTAGGATGTGAATTCAGCCCATTTTCCCCCTCTTGAATTATTTACTATTTTTTTTAAAAATGCCCTGCTTCTACTCACTTAATATGAGTGTTTTAACCCAAAGTAAATGCTTATTAAAGAGTGTCAGGTGAAACAACATTTGGTCTGGGTTTGTGGATGAGGGCAGATTTGGCACAGAGGTCACCATAGCACGGCTGGAAACTCTGTCATGGTTATACTGAGAGCGGTGATCTGCAGCTGGTGCCTATGGGTAGGAGCTTATGACGCTGCTGAGTACACAACATGCTGTTGCATTTACAGAACTATGCCCTCCATACACTCACACACACCACAAATAATTAATTGAGGAGTTAAAGCTTCAGTCTACACACTGAATTCTGAGCCCTGTACCTTTCAGGATTAAGACATTAAAATATATTTAAAACGATTGGAAACAGTGAAAAATGCATTACAAATTCATTGCAAATTTACCTCACCTATAATAGTTCTTCCTTTGATATTAAAAGACTTAAAGAATGTAAACATCATCCAAACTGGTCTTACCTTTGAAGATACAGTAGGAAGTTCATCCAGTAGAAGAATATTGCTATTGCTCCACATTGCCACTGCATGTATGCTGGGACGTTGAGGAACAAGGGCAACACGAAGATGATACTCGTGGTATAGATCACCCACTCCAGAGCATTATTGTAATCCAGGAAGTAATTCCTTTTCTGGAGAGAAGAAAGGAGAATGACCATATGGAGAATCTGGCATCTATGGTTTGTAAAAGTGCTACCTGGTTTTGTTGTTGATTTGTTTAGTAATTTGCTCTGTTGGTTGGTTGATTAGCTGGTTCTCCACATACAGGGCACATTTCCTCATCAGTGAACTTCTAAAGAACTGCGTGCTGCTCTCACAATGTCTGAGCCCTTTCTGCCTCTAAGGACACGCATTTTTGGTAAGGCATTAGGAGCAAGTCCCTCGATAAAAATGTTAGAGACCTGTGCTGAGAGTTAACTGGGGAGCACATAGCTGTGCTTCATAGATTGTTCTAGAAAGTAAATGTTCCATCCTGTAGACCATTTAAATATAAACCAGATGAAGAGCAATTAACTTTAACAGAAGATTTCTACAGTGTTAAATTTTTAGACTATCATTTGCAATGCTCAGTGAAGAAAATAAGAGACAATGTGCCCTAAATCATTTAAGGTTAAAAAAAAATGTAACTTAATTCTCAGGATTGTGACAATTTACTGAATAAAAAATTATATACATAAATATACATACATACAAAAGTATTTGTAATCTACAATAGTTACTGAATACAAATTTTTATTAACACCATTAGTAGTCTCTAATTCAAATATACATGCACTTACATTATATAACAATATGAAGGTTTTAAAATGTAATGCTATCAGAGATGTGATTTATTAAAAAATTAAAAATATACAAAAAGTATAAATTTAAATTCTAAACTATAACACAGAAATAATGAGTTTCTCTCATTTGCCAATAAAAATTTTTTGAATACTTTATATAATTCTTATGTTTAATCTGCATCTAACTTATTATCTTAAAAATAAGAATAAAGTAAAAGAAAATGTCATGAAAAATTTCCAAGGCATGTGTGTAGCACATACAGATAATCTCAGCATTCCAAAGGTGATGGCAAGAAGGTCATGACTTCAAGACCAGATTTAGCCATAGTAAGACTCCCTCCATCTCAAACAACATTTCCAAATTTTATAACAATTTGGCTTTTCTTCAATAAAAAGAAAGGCCGTTCATCTCATGGCAACAATTCAAAGACAGACTCGCTTGAAAGGGGATCTGGATATGCTCTGGAAAATGTTTATATTTCAACATTGAAATTGAATTTATAGTATTAAAATTAAAATTGACAAAAGCAAAATATCTTAAACATTGCAAGAGCAAACACAGAAAAGGCATTCATAAGGTTCACTGTGGACAGACAACCAGACCAAACTTTCTGGAAGGAGTAGTATAATAGTGGGCAACACTTTCACACATGCTTCAAGTATGTAGAGACCTTACCAAAAATTATGTGTCTTTTACATTTTGAAGTTTCTATATTAGACAAGCTGTGTGAATTTAGTATGAGAAAAACATTTCAAATAATTGTTTGCTAATTAATTGATATTCTATATTAAAATAGTTATAACTTAAAATATAAACAGAATTGTATACCTGTTGGAAAATTTGGACCACTTCTTTGCAATATCCAAATATACTTGATAAAAAAACTAGAATCATACATATTTTTATTGGAAATGAATTCTGTGAAAAATTAAAATAAAACAGAGGGGTTATGTGGGTTTTAAATGCAGACAACAATTATTTGCATCACAATTTCCTACTAGTAAATTTTGTTTTGTTCTCACTTCATTTCTATCTATTGTCTACAGTTGTAATAAAGTAAAAGTTATTGTCATGGCAGCATCCATCTCTTTTGGTAGACATGACATACTAATTTCTTAACACTTCAATCATTGTACAGTCACACAGAGCAAAGTGAGCTATAAAGGAACACAGATCAGCACACCTACAAATATTTTTGGAAAAGGTGATGAAGTAAACATATAAAACAGCTCTATAGTTTTCATTGAATGCACTTCTTGTGTATGTAATGTGTATTTGTGTGTGTGTGTGTGTGTGTGTGTGTACACATGAATGTGTGCATGAATGCGTATCATGGCATTAAAGTGAAATTTGGAGGACACCTTGAAGAAGTAGGGTCTCTCTATTATTTGGGTTCTAGGTATTGAATTCATGGCTTCAGGTTTAGTAACACATGCTTTTTGCCCACTGATCCATCTCATAGCCTCCCACCCTCAATTTGCTATTTTAAAAACTCTACATCTTAAATACACTTTACATTATAAAGTATATTATTATTATCATTAAACACATTCACATCTTTACATCACCATCACTGCTACCTATTTCCAAAATTTCTCCATTATTTCATTTTTTAAAAGCCTAAATTTGGGCACAGGGGAAAATTTCCTGAACAGAACAACAATGGCTTGTGCTCTAAGATCAAGAATCGACAAATGGGATCTCATAAAATTGTCAAACTTCTGTAAGGCAAAGGACACTGTCAATAGGATAAAATGGCAACCAGCAAAGTGGGAAAAGATCTTTATTAATCCTACATTAGATAGAGGGCTAATATTCAATATATACAAAGAACTCAAGGAGTTAGGCTCCAGAGACCCAAATATTAAAAATGGGGTACAGAGCTAAACAGAGAATTCTCAACTGAGGAATACCAGATGGCTGAAAAGCACCTAAAGAAATGTTCAACATCCTTAGTCATCAGGGAAATGCAAATCAAAACAACCCTGAGATTCCACCTCACACCAGTTAGAATGGCTAGGATAAAAAACTCAGATGACAGCAGATACTGGTGAAGATGCAGAAAAACAGGAACACTCCTTCATTGCTGGTGAGACTGCAAGCTGGTACAACCACTTTGGAAATCAGTGTGGTAGTTTCTCAGAAATTTGGACATAGTACTACCTGAGGACCCAGCAATACCACTCCTGGGCATATACCCAGAAGATGCTCCAACATGTAATAAGGACACATGCTCTACTATGTTCATAGGAGCCTTATTTATAATACCCAGAAGCTGGAAAGAACCAAGATGTCCCTCAACAGAGGAATAGATACAGAAGATGTGGTAATTTACACAATGGAGTACTACTCAGCTATTAAAAGGAATAAATTTATGAAGTTTTTAGGCAAATGGATGGAAATAGAAAAAAATCATCCTGAGTAAGGTAACCCAATCACAAAAGAATACACATGGTATGCACTCACTGATAAGTGAAATAACCAAGATACAATTCACAGACCAAGTGAAGCTCAAGAAAAAGGAAAATCACAGTGTGATACTTTGGTCCTTCTTAGAAGAGGGATCAAAATACCTATGGTAGGACATACAGGGAAAAAGTTTGGGGCAGAAACTGAAGGAAAGGCCATCCAGTGACTTTCCCACCTAGGGATCCATCCCATATTCAATCATCAACTCCAGACACTATTGTGGATGCCAACAAGTGCTTGCTGACAGGAGCCTGATATAGCTGTCTCCTGAGAGGCTCTGCCAATGCCTGACTAATACAGAAGTGGATGCTTATAGCCATCCAATGGACTGAGCACAAAGTCCCCAATGGAGGAGCTAGAGAAAGAACTCAAGAAGCTGAAAGGGATTGCAGCCCCATAGGAGGAACAACAATATGAACCAACTAGTACCCCTTACACTCCCAGGGTCTAAACCACCAACCAAAGAGTACACATGGAGGGACCCATGGCTCCAGCTGCATATGTAGCAGAGGATGGCCTTGTGGGACATTAATGAGAGAAGAGGCCCTTGGTCCTGTGAAAGCTTGATGCCCCAGTGTAGGGGAATGCCAGGACAGGGAAGAGCAAGTGGGTGGGTTAATGAACAGGGAGAGGAGGGATGGGATAGGGAGGTTTTCAGAGGGGGTAAAATTTGCAATGTAAATAAAGAAAATATCTAATAAAAAAAGCCTGAACCTGTGAAATACCTCTTCCTATTTTCCATTTCCTGCCTTGCTCACAATGACAAACTGATGAAATTCCAGAAAAGCTATAAAATTTCACATTTAGTATTTAAGCTAGATGTCATTTCTTTGCAAACTCTTATTGACCATTTGTTAATATTTGTTCTCATACCAAGACTGATTTTAGAAGAAATGTGTACATATATAAGATCTATTCATAATAATCAAAGTCTTGATATTATAAGCTTGTTATTTCTGAGGAAAAACAATTTTTACAATCCATTATTTTAAAAGACTGAAGTTTTAAAATACCATAGTGTCTATTCTTTCCTCATGAGTACTACTTGTTTCATTGATTATTCCAGTAGAATTGAAGGCCATTCCAGGCTGTATTTTGACAACAAGAAGGGTCATGGGTATGAGACCAAGACAATAAGATCCTAGGTTCATCATATGGGCTCTGAATCCATAGGCACACCTACAAAGAAATGAGAACATCACAACTGAACCATCTCAAATAAAAATATTTAAAAAATATCTATGGAAAAATATTGCAACAATATATTTCCAGACATCTAGTCTATAATTCATTGCATATTACAGTTGAAGTTCTTTAATTCTCCATTTTCAGAGATGGGATCTCAGTTGCTGAGCAAGTCATAATGTAAGTGTCAGCATCTCATGGACAGTCTTCCGTCCATGTGCCCTGGCTACAAGTGGAGGCTATCCATACTACAAATCTGTTCATCCTTCACGCCTTACTAAACTTCACGACCCAGGACAGACAATAATCCCTTCCTACCCATCACACATTTCAAATCTATTCGTGCCAAAAGAAGCTCAATGACTTTTAATGACAAAATTTGCCTTTGATGCTTATTCTTCTTTAATTCTAAAACATGATAATAAAATCTAAAATAACAATATGCCACTGTAATAAAATTATCTGAAAGGCTTTTGGTAGAGTTTACAGTAACATCAAAAGAGAAGGGCCAGCACCCACCATTTCATGAGTAAGTACTCCCTGCACACGGGGTGGTTGAGAAGTTCTATGCGGTTATGCTGGACCATGACCTGAAAAGGAGTAAAACGCCATCAAACAAAATGATGTCAAACAACTGACCATGGGCTTAGTATTTGGTTTTGAATTTACAACATTATTATGATATTAGTACAAGATTTGCTTATTTTAGAAATTTTGAGAAGTTTTAAATATAAAACGAGAAGTTTTATTTTTACAAAAAATAAGAACTCAAAAACAGGAGAGGGAGGGATAGAGGGAGAGGGAGATAGAAAGAGACAGACTAAATTAAGTGGTTGCATCTATAAAACGATGATTCCTTTTCTGTCTATCTTTCCCTTTTTCTCTCTCTGCCCCAACAATATGGAATAATCTTGTTGATCTTACACAGGGTTATAGCACAAATAGACTTTATAGGTCAATTGACAACAGTGTACCTTCATTCTGCCACTGACGAAATTCAGCCTTACCTTTCTAGAGGAATTTCTTCAGTAGGACACATACAAGCAGTTAAAATAATGTGTACATTATAAGCTTTCAAGGTTATTATTAATAATATTAGCATCTATTTTAAAATTACATTTTAACTATCACAGAAATATGTAATGAGAAATTAATGAGAATGGGGGGGGCAAGAGAGTTCCCCACATCCTCTTTCATTCACAAAAATCACTGTTAACATAATGCAGAGACCAAACTAACTTGGTAAGCAATGGAGACCCCAGTTAGGAGGATTCTGCATACCAGATGAATATGTTAACCTAGAAAGACAATTCTCCAGAGAAGATGAATTCTAGAAAATCTAAAGAGAAAAAATACAGGCTTGGACAAATATGGCAAGTATGGAAATTGAACTATAAAAATGTCTCCCCAGAACTCTTCCATTTCCATCAAGTATGTTATAGCCAAGCAATTCAGAGCTCAATTGGAAACACATCTGTTAATACACACTAGACTTACATTGAGGATTGTAAGAGGCTCATATATCACATCCTGGGTAGATGCTACTTTTTTGGTCATGGATAATGGGCATTGGAGATACTTGAAATTATACTCAATCTGTGGAAGACATAAATTTAAAATATTAGTATAATAATGACTTCTTTGTAAAATTGCTCTTGAGATTTATTTACTTATTTATTCATTTATGATGCACGGATGTTTGCCTGCATGTTTGCCTGCATACCACATGTGTGTTTGGAGCCCACAAATTTCAGGAGACTATACTGGATCCACTGGACCTAGAGCTACAGACAATTGTGAGCCACCATGAGGATACTGAGAATCCACTTTGTGTCTTCTGAAAGAGCCGCATGCTTGTAAGCACTGACTCATCTGTCTAATCCCCTGTCACTTCTTTGTGATAAATCAAATATGCAAGTTTTATTTTCTGCTAAAAGTTTACTTGCATAACTATGGGTAATTTCAAATGAAGAAAAAGGAATTAAGTTAGAACATGCAAATTATAAAAATAAATATATTGGAAAGACATTCTTTCAATTCCTTTATAATTCATAGCCATGAATAAAATACAGTAATTTGGTTTAGGCCCATGTCTATAAAAATCTAGTGGTCTAGTTTCATAATCCTGAGAAAAATATCTTTGCTTGTCATGCTCATGCTGTCTTCTCAGATCCTGGATGTACGTCAGTAGGAACTGGACAAGTGGATGTCACCCGCACAGGACAGGAATTATTTTAGAGATTCATCATTCACATAAAATACCTAAGTAAATGTAAATACTAAAAATAACACTAAATATTGGTGTTAAAAGAAACTGAAGGTTTAGGGGAAACTCTCATAAATCAATACTGCAATATGAAGCCAGTACTCACTAACTACTGTAGATTGTAGAAATACAGTAGCACCATTTTTATACTTTCAAGAAACTTTTATTAAAAAAAAACTTTAGGTTATCATAATAAATAAGCTTACATGGTAATCTTGACAGGACTTATCTTCTGTGGAAGGTATCATGCAGAAATCTAAAAGAACCTTTGAGAAAGAAAATGCAGCTGAATATTGGGGCAGCAGGCTGTATTTGAGAAAGGATTTTTTCCTCATTAAAAGTAATACACAAGCATCCCCCTGCTTTCTTTTGCTTCATGACCCTTCTCTAGGAAGAACAAGAAATTGGGAGTTTTCTTCTAACTACTACCCCAGGAGAGGCCATGGTAAATTAGTACCATGAATTTTCTTCCAGTCAATAATATTGTCCATTTAGGTTGTATGTTCATCTGGAGTGCAGGAGACTCACAATCAGGTTCTGCATTGCTCACCAAGCCATAAACTGTTATTAGACAGATATAATAAAAATATCTTCCTAGTAAAAAGAAACCAATACCATAAGAATGGCAATATATGACCACTGCCACTTAACATTAGAGCTTAGTGTGCAAAAAGAAGAAATTGGGTGTGCCTCACAGGATAGGCTGCTGCACGTAGAATCAACTGGTATTCAACATGGTTATTCTTGCTTTCTGAGAAGGCAGCCTAGGATTTTTTATTTATATAGAAAGTCAAGCACCTATGCCCTTAAGGAAGGCATCTTGAGTATACATGTTAGAAAAACACGTGAAGAGCAATCATTCAGCTATCAAATACCATTGTGTGTCTGCCCTAAACTTGATTTGAAGGAGAAAAATATATTTACCAAATGTTATTATATGTGTTACATGTAATAATTGTTAGAATTCTTTTATCAAAGCAGGTCCTCATTGAACATTTGCTGGCAATTTCCCTCATTTAGAAGCTAGAAAGCTAGAAACTGTTATTATGAGAGTACACCTACCACACTACATGCCAAGCACACACCCATGGAGACTTTGGCTTTAGGGAGCTTACTTTCATGCACTCAGGGAGGTATTCTACCATTTCCATGATTGGACATCGATTGCTTGGAGAATCATGAGTAAAAACTTGAAGACACTCATCCCATCTGTAAACAATATATAAGAGAAGCACAATGATTGGTCACTGCTTTGCATTGTTGGTCAAACTGAAGATTATATACTTCTGGTGGAAGACAAGCTTTAATTTCATTCTTAAAGCATCATGTTCTCATGTCATGTGAACCAAGGTCAATTCATCAATATGATACTAATCTACTAATGGCAATTAGGAATGTGGGTGAGGCCCAGAGCGGCTGTTATAGTCACTGCTCTGTCTCTTTCTTTAACTGCCTTTTAAAGAAGGCAGGCCTTATATTTCTTTCTCACCTGAAATTATGATGGGGTAACTACATTCAGAGGTGACTGTGTTAGGCAGAAAAAGTTATGTTCACCTACAAGAGTTAGCAGCTTATGCTGCATCTATATTTAACACATATATATGCAATTATTGAGTTGAATTTAAAAATAGCATGTGCTGAATACAGTAGGGAGTGCTGATCCTGCCATAACGCTCCAGTGAGTCTGCTTCTTTAACACCGGCTAAAGAGATAAAATTTGAAGGTACTCATGATTCCAAAGAGAAATTAAATCTATAACAAGAAGCAAAGATGAGCTCATTGATTTCTAATATAACATCTGCAGGGTCAGTCTGATACCACTACCACCAGTCCATACAATTTATGAGTAGAATTTCTGTGGAATATCTGCATTATTGTCAGAAACGATGTCCAAGCACTTTGGTTCACTGGTAATTCAAAGGAAATGAATTTCTCAAGACACCATATTCTTCAAATGTAGGTTAGATCTACTTGAATATGAACATTAGTCAACTTTGTGTCCCCCAATTTAGGGGTTGTCTAAGTATTTCTCTGTGGTGCTGATGAGAAGTTTTGTTTGAAGAGTGGATAAAACCGCTATCTAACCTTATGTCATCCACACTTTTTAGAGGGGCTCAGTAGTTAAGAGCAGTTGCTACTCTTCCAGAGAGCTTGGGTTCAATTTTCAGCACCCACATGGTGGCTCCCAACCATCCACACCTCCAGTTTCCAGGGCTAGCAGCCTCTTCTGACCTCTTCATGCAGTGAGCACACATGTGGTACATATGCACACATGCAGAGAAAAAAACTGAAATAAATAAATCTTTTGGAAAACAAGAATAAATGCCATAGAGAATAGCTTACAAATGTACATCCATAAAGATGTTGTTAAGGTACATTTCATTAAATGGTATTAGTAACCATAGTTATACTTTCTATATTATTATTATTTGTAGCTCTCATCTATTCATTAACTTTTTTATTATTTATGTGTTTGTATGGAGGAGGGTGCAGAACAGCGTGCATGTTAGATTAGAGGATAACTTGTGGGAGTCAGTCCTCTCCCATTATATAAGTTCAAAGGACCAACTCAGATAGTTAGACTCAGTGCCAAGCACGATGAGCTGATGAACTAGCATACTAGCCCTAGGTATATCTTCATCAGCATCGAGTTTTGGAATTTGTGCTGATAAGAACATGTCAGGCAAGTCCAGGAAGGCAGGCCAGAGTTTGCTTTGACAGGAACCTTGTTGCCAAGTCTTCCACATGGTTAGAACCCAGTATTCTCACAAAAGGCTAACCATGTAGTATTGGGCTGTCATGTTAAAGTTTGTAGAAATGATGACTGAGGGTAAAGCGATGCGACCATGTCAGCAATAACTGACATTTGTAGCATTTGTATATGTAGATATAAAGCCGAAGCATGTTCTTTTCTTCTCACCTGCTCTCAGACTAGGGGTGCACCATGTTATCAGAAGACACGGGGCACAAGGAAGACAGGAATACATACCTTTTACTCCTGATGGTTGTGAGAACAACTTCCTTGCGCTTATTGTGCAAGGCGATATGCAGAAAGGAGGCTTGCTTCTTGTTCAGGAGGATGTCAGCATTGTAGCTCAAAAGCATTGCAACAGCCTTGGCATGGCCTTCCCGTGCTGCGAAGTGGAGCGCTGTGTTCTTTTAACCAAAACAAAACATACAATATGGGATGAGAAGTAAACATCCTTCGGCTATCTTGTTGTCTGGTTTCATTGCTGCATTTCTTAAAGGAATGATTAATGAAGCTAACTACTTAATAGCAATGTATATCAGTCTAAACCTCATGTTAAACAATGGGTTTATCATCCAAACAGCGAGGGGGGAGACTATGTGTGTGTGTGTGTGTGTGTGTGTGTGTGTGTGTGTGTGTGTGTGTTTCAAGGGCTTGTTTTGCTTTGCGTTGCTCTGTGTTGCTTTTAAGGCAAGATGACTCCACAAAGACAAATGAGAAGTTCTTGGAGTGAGGCTCTTATAGAAAGCACAGAAGGACATGCCCCTGGGGACCTAGCACCTATTAGAACTGTGGATCCCAGACTTAGAGTTCTATAAGCACATTACAAAGTCAGAGACTGCTATAGGGATGCTGGTTTGTCATTTCCCCATATTAAAAAAAAAAGTCTTTAAAAATAGAAACAGAAATCACAATGTCACAATGGCCTATCTCAATCATTTCTTAAGGAAATGTACATTTCAATGCTCTCTAAACAAATAAGAAGGGATGGTAGTTTTACTGTCATGTTTGCACAACCCAGAAGAACATTTCAATTAGTGAACTGTCTAGATCATGTTTGTCTGTGGACATGTCTGTAGGAAATTGTCCTGCTTGTTGACTGTTATAGAAGGGCTCAACCCATGGTAGGAGTGAGTAGCACCATTCCTTCAGCAGGGGCTCATGAACTAGAAAAGACATGAAGCTACATGGGAACAAGAAAGCCAGGATCCATTTACTTCTCTGTTCTTGGCTATGTGTGTGATACAACTAACTGCTCTAAGCTTCTGCGTTAACTCCCGTCACTGACTGGCTGTGACATGGAATTTTAAGCCTGAGAAACCCTTTCTGTGTGCTGTCAGAATGCTTTATCACAGCAACAGAATGAAACTAGAACAGAAATTAGTACTAGAGAAGAAGAGTTGTCACTGTGATGAACCTGATTTCATGACTTTTTATGGTTTTGAATTCTTTTATTAGAGGATTGTCAAGGTTTATAGAACTTTAGATTGGAAAGCAATTGAGTACACAGAGCTTAACCAGAAGTTCTTGTGGCATGGGAGCTTAGAAGATAAGAATGCTAGTACCCTCGGAGCTCCCAGGGTCTCAACCACCAACCAAGGACTGCACATAGAGGGGTCTGA
>NW_022196896.1:43844036-43850513 GCF_008632895.1 Mastomys coucha
AAAAAAAAAAAAAAAAAAAAGAATGCTTAAGTGGCATCCAGATAGTGGAGGCCTAGTTGATGATTCAGAGAGAAACAGTTTATTGATAACAGGGATAGGGGCCATTTGGAAGATATTTTGGCTAAGACTCTGTGTTGTTCATGCTGCGGTTGAAGAGTCAGCTGTGATTAGAAACAGGTCAGTAGTACTGAAGCGAAGCCATCTGTGCTTTCTCAGGACAACAGGAAAAGATTTTCACAGGTCATACCATTGTGGTCCAGGGGTACAGGCTACATCTCCCAGCAGATCTTGACAATGAAGACATTGTCTGTCAGGACATAGGTTTTAAAGACACGAAAAATTAAAGTGGGGGGTTCATGGAGTGTGATTGAGGCTTGACACTTTGTTATTGGTTGGGAGGCACCCTTGAGAGAGCTTGAACAGCCATTGGTACAGGTGAACACTCTGCCACAATGGAGACAGGTCAATACTATGGAATTTCCATCTACTAAGGATAGTTGCAGGTGTAAAGCAAGGCTAATCCAAGCCTAGGAGGGAAGCTATATGTTAAGGATGATCAATCTGGAGAGGTAAGAATGCCCTTCCAAGCTCAGAAGATTACAAGCCTCAGATGTTGGACAGTGTGATAACAAGATTTGATTTACCCTGGTGGGTTTTAGGTTAAATTACATGCCATGGTCCAGTTCTTCTCTTTCTTGGTTAGGGTTATTATTGTTGTGATGAAACACTATGACCAAAGCAACTTGGAAAAGAAAGGGTTTCTTTGACTTAAGTTTCCATATTATTGTTCATCATCAAAGGAAGTCAGGACAGGCTCACAAGCAAGGTAGGAACCAGAAAGCAGAAATCATGAGGAGTGCTGCTTTCTAGCTTGCTCATCATGGCTTGTTCAGCCTGGTTTCTTATAGAACCCAGGACCACCATTCCAGGGATGGCACTACCTACAATGGTATTGGGCCCTCTCCCATCAATCACTAATTTAGAAAATGCCCTACAGCAGGATCTATTGGGGGCATCTTCTCAACTGAGGTTCTCTTCTTTCAGCTTGTGTCAAGTTGACATAAAACTAGCCAGCACATTTCCCTTTGTAATAAGCACGCTTAATTATGTAATTTGGTTTTTACAGGAGCCCATGTCTAAGAGACTTTAGACTTTTAAAGAGACTTTGGATGTTTAAAGAGTTGGCTTTTTAAGGACTGAGACCTTTAAAATGGATTATATTTCTTTTCTTTTTCTAAAGATTTCTTTATTACTATATCTAAGTATACTGTAGCTGTCTTCAGACACACCAGAAGAGGGTGCCAGATCTCATTACAGATGGTTGTGAGCCACCATGTGGTTGCTGGGATTTGAACTCAGGACCTTCAGAAAAGCAGTCAGTGCTTTCAAACACTGAGCCGTCTCTCCAGCCCCCAAATGGATTATATTTCATATAAAATATAAACCTGAGAACTAGTAAGGAAAGGATGTATATAGTTTACAAATGATGCAGCTATCTGTATGTCAAGGTGACAAGAAGAGAACTACAATGGTTTTGATTGCCATGAACTAGTGTCAACCCAGGGGCAGAGCCTCCAGTAAGGAGTCCTCCAGATCTGATCAGCCAGTGGGTGTGCCTAGGGTTCATTGTCTTGATTATGAATTGCCTCTGCCCATTATAGGCTAGAACAATCTCATTGAACAGAGAGCAAGCAGCAAGGGCTCATTCATTTCTCTTGCCTCTTATCTGTGAATGTGATATACAGAAGTGTGAGCTCCTGCCTTATAAACACCTCAGTGATAGGATGTAACCTAGAATTGTGAGTCAGATAAAGCCCTCCCTCCCCTAAGTTACCTATCAGAGTGTTTTATGAAAACAACAGAATAATACCAAGTATTATTACCAAGAATAATACCATGAAAACTAGAATAATACCAAGTAAATGATACTAAAGACAATCCTTTTAAATCACTATGCTTTGTGTCCAGTACTCCTCTTTCAGGAGTCTCAGCTCTGATTTCTTTATTTTTCTGGGTTCACAAGAAAAGATAAAAATTTAAGGGTGAAATCATAGTCTTTGGCAGCTATGAAACAGTACTTTCAATGTACACAGATCCTTCACTCTCCAATTTCGAGTCCCTTTTACTTATTCCTTTCATAGAGCGTTTCTAAAATTCTGACAAAAGTCAGAGAGCAGAGCAAGGAATAAAAACACTGTGAAAAAGGCTTCTTTATAATTCTGCATGTTTACTCTATGCCAAGATTATGATTTGGTCAAAGAAATCCAATACATACCCCTTCTTCATCTAGCCGGTCTGTGCATTTCAAGTTAGTATCAAGAATGACCTTCATGGTCTGAGTGTAGCCACCCATGGACGCATGATGCAAAGCAGTCCAGCCATTGTGGTCACTGTTAAAGAGGTAACAGAAGACATGCAAATACACTTACAGGTCAAACATGGAAGATGACACCACTGAATTCAGTGTAACTTATGCTGATGGCAAAGCATGAGATGAAACAACCCAGTGTTTAATACATATTTATAATAATGAGACAGTTTCAAGCATAGTAGCTGTCACTTTCTTATAATTGTTATTCACATGTGTACTTTAATGAGGTATGAAGGATATAAGAATAAGCTCAACCACTTGAGAGTTGGGGAAAGTATGTGTTCTGTATATTATTTTTCAAAGCCTCAATGGGTTTATAAATACAGTTTTCAATCATGTCTCCCTGATCATTGTATCAGAAAAGTTTCCATAATATTTTTACTATCTTTACTAAGTGATTACAGTTGTAAGGCAGTTAGTATTGTTTCTAAGCATTTAGGTCTTGACCCTCATGTTATCAAAGTTGCTTATCCTTATTCTCAGAAATTAAAGGTATATATATATACCTTTATATATATATATATATATATATATAGTGAAAGGTTGTCATACTGGGGATACTTGACCAAATAAAATATAGAAAATATATCAAAAAGTTAATTTTGGTACTCATAAGTAACTATTTTTGGTTATTTCAGTAATGCTGTAATTAAGGACCAGCTATGGAGCTGGGACTCCATGTGTCTGTCTTATAGGCCTGATGTTCTGTGTCCCTTAGAAGCAGGAAAAACTGGGTAAGGCCTTCAGGCCAAGGTTGTTACTCATGCACTGCTGTTAGTTAGTGCTGGGATGAAGAAACTGACTGGTGATCAAAGACTCACATGCCCCCAATACTTTGGGAAGCGTCAAGATAGCACCCTGAACCTAAGTGTCTTCAGGCCTTCTTTCCCTTTTTATAAAGATGATATTCATATACTGCACATATTTCATTATTCTTCATTTTTCAACTTGATTTTGTTAATCATGTTAGCTTTCCTTAAGTACTAGAGTTCAGTTTCATTAAGAACAAGAGCCCTTAAGTTCCAGTCAGCTTGAATGTTCTCCATTGCTACTTCTTTGTATCCCTCATCAATTAGACTGAAGGGAAAACTCTTTGTGGTTTGTAGTTTTGTCGTTGTGTGAGTGAAAATGTACTCATACATGAACTCACACATGCAAATATACCTCTGTATTTCCACAAGAAGATGAAAGAAAGTCATAGAATACAAAGAAGCATTTCAAAGGTTCTTAAAAATACTCTCATCAAAGCCACTTACTCTGCAGCAACAAGGTCAGTGATCCATACACTTAATTTGCCATTTGAGAACAATATTTAATTCCATTTTAGAGTTTGAGAAAGTATATATGTTTTGAACATAAAGTGAGATAGATTTTTTTATACCATCACTTAAAATATTACAGAAGAGTTTAAAATGCCTAAATTTAAGATATACACAATTCCATGAATTCATGCCTTACCTGAGAAATAAGGCCCCTTTCTTCAGGAGAAGTTGAACGACTTTATCATGTCCATTCTTTGCTGCCAGGTGGAGAGGGGTCATCCCATGGAGATCCCCTTCATTCAAAAGCCTCGTGTCACTTATGTCTTGCAGAAGCCTCTGACATGTATTGATGCGCCCATAACTTGGAAAAGGTCAGGTTCATATGTGTGAGATAAATATAAAACAGAAACAAACACACTCAAATATTGGGAGTCTGGTCCTCACCTGGCTGCAAAATGCAGGGGCGACTTCTTATCTTTACTTTTGGTATGAATGGACACATTGAACCCAAGGAGGTTATTTACAGAAACAGGGACCCCCTGCCGACACGCATAATGGAGAGGTGTACACCCATCATTGTCTTCGTCCATCACGAGCTCTTTGATGTGTTGCATCTGTGAGAAGAGGAGTATTGTAATGTAACTGCATCAGTGTTGTAGGGTATATTTCTTACTATTCTGTAGCATAGCATTTTCCAACCTGTTACAGACAAATCTGCAAATAATCTAAAAACAGATAGAGGAAAATCCATAGGGATGAGGTCTCATGTTCTGTCGCCATATCACGTGAGAGGTCCTGCAAGCAGGAGGCGTAGGCAAGGCAGCGTTTGACATGCCCTCCCTCTGCTCCTCTCTTCCTTGTCTCCACAAATAACACTTTAGTACCTACACTTTAGGCTAAGCCAAACAAAACAGACAAGGGTCCTGAAAGTGGATTTATTTAACTTTTAAAATAGATGAAATGAGAATATGAAAGGCAAATGAGGAGATCAATCCATGTCCTAAAGCATTTACTTTTGTTTAAAAAAAACTTAAGCCCATGTGCATTTTGATTCTGTATTAAACATAATAACAGGGTGAAAATCTACTTATTATAAGAAATAGCTCACATTTCACATGCACTTAATAGCTACACTTAATAGCTAGGCAGTGAATATTAGCTGGTTCATTAAACATGATGCTGTCATCAGTCAGTCAAATGTGTTGAGCAGTTCTCCTAACTGATGGAGAAACACTAGTAATTCACCTTTAGACTTGCCTTCTCCATTCACAAGGAATTTGCCAAATGAAACAGTGAAGACAAAATGACTGATTATTAATGGGACCTAATTATAAATGAAAGTACAAAATGCCTGTACCTTTAAAAAGTCAGTCAGGATTATCATCAACTAACTATCATCATCCCAGCCTCTGTGATGGAAATAAAATCTTTATTTTAAAGCAGTATTGATATTCTAAAATGAGTTCTCATAATATAAGTGGCAACAAAATCAGCATATTCTTCACTGAATATGACTTAGTTTACAATTCATGCACATTCAATACCTGCATAAACTCAGGCTGCAAATTTCTTAGTCCATAAGGCTGCTGCACAGTCAAATGTAAAAAGTTACGCCCAAGATGATCTTTTATGTCTACTTTGGCACCTGAAAAAAAAAAAGCCCAATAGAAAATTAAATCTACTCATGGGTTTATAACATAGGTTTTTGTTTTATTTTGTTTTGTTTGTTTTTTTGTTTTTGGGGGTTTTTGTTTGTTTGTTTGTTTGTTTGTTTGAGACAGGGTTTCTCTGTGTAGCCCTGGCTGTCCTGGAACTCACTCCGTAGACCAGGCTGGCCTCAAACTCAAAAATCCACCTGTCTCTGCCTCCCAAGTGCTGGGATTAAAGGCGTGTGCCACCACTGCCTGGCTTCTTTAACTTACAGTCAACTATAGTTAGGTGGAAAAATTGAACATTTTTTAAGTAGGTTACTTTACTTTGTACTTTACTCTGTGTGCGTGTGTGTATGTATGAGAAAGTCTGTGCTACTTTATATTTCTAGGTGAATCCTTAAGTTTTAAGCATAAACAATGAAGGAGAGATGAGCACCCCCTTTTGTCCCCATGACATCAGGCTAGCCTGAAATGGAGACAGTGACAGCAGCTACACATATGTCTACTATGACAGAAAACCTATAACATCTTCAACCAACTCCCGGTGTTTACCATACATGTGATATGTTATTGCAATGATACCTTTTAATATTTTTCACTGGACTGAACATTATTGAAAAATCTTTTATTGACCTCTATATACACAGAGTGTATCCCAGAGCCTGACATGCGACAGCTAGTTAACAGATGTTTATCTAAGCAGATGGGTCTGCTTTGATCAGTACCTTTAGAGAGGAGTAAATTCACAATATTCCAGGATGCAGAAGCAGTTGCTAAAATAAGTGGAGAGCGTCCTTCCGAATCAGTACTGTTGATGTCTGCTCCCTGAAACAAAGCACTACACTCAGCAAGGAGACTATGGCTATGGAGACTATGACAAGGAGGCTATGGCTATGGAGACTATGACAAAGAGACTATGACAAGGAGACTATGGCTATGGAGACTATGACAAGGAGGCTATGGCTATGGAGACTATGACAAAGAGACTATGACAAGGAGACTATGGCTATGGAAACTATGACAAGGAGGCTATGGCTATGGAGACTATGACAAAGAGACTATGACAAGGAGACTATGACAAGGAGACTATGACAAAGAGACTATGACAAGGAGACTATGGCTATGGAGACTATGACAAGGAGACTATGACAAGGAGACTATGACAAGGAGACTATGACAAGGAGACTATGAC
>NW_022196896.1:43851902-43876929 GCF_008632895.1 Mastomys coucha
AAGGAGACTATGACAAGGAGACTATGACAAGGAGACTATGACAAGGAGACTATGACAAGGAGACTATGGCTATGGAGAGTAGCAGCTGACTGTGCAATGCCTAACTAGAATATGTGTCCACTACTCCAGCACTCAATCTTAATAATCATAGAATTACAGGACATGTCTATAAAACTCAAATACCATTAGATATCAAGATATTATCTCATAAATTCAACATTGAAATTATTTCCCCATGTTAATTTAAGTTCTTGATTAATATCTGTCAATAGATCAATTACTAACCAAGTCCTTAGAATAAAACCTTCTTATCTAAAACACTATTTTAGTTCTCATCATAAGATTATTAATAATTTAAATGCTCTAATTTTGATTTTTTTCCACATTTGTTGCTGTGTAATTTTTAAAACATTAATAAAAAATCATCTACTTAAAATGCCTACAGTATTTGAAATATATAAAATGAGACAACTAAATTGAAATTATAGAATATAGGGTTTAACAAAACATCATGTGAAAATTCACATTAAATCTAGGCAGTGGTGGCGTACGCCTTTAATCCCAGCACTTGGGAGGCAGAGGCAGGCAAATTTCTGAGTTCGAGGTCAGCCTGGTCTACAGAGTGAGTTCCAGGACAGCCAGGGCTACATAAAGAAATCCTGTCTTGAAAAAAAGAAAACAAAAGAAAACAAAAATTCACATTAAAAATGTTTTTTGGTTTTTTGTGTGTGTTAAGGGACTATATTCCACAACATGAGAAACAAACGACCTTTAAAATTTCCATGGATTAAATTCTCTATTTTGGGTAGATTAATAAAAATCATATAAACTTTGAATTGGGTATCTCCCTTTGCTCTTGCAGAGCATGGCTGTGAGTAGCAGCAACAGCTTCATGGGAAGAGGATGGCAATGGGTAAGGGTCAGCCATGACTCCTCCAACAGCTCATTGACAAGAAAGATCACACGGCACAAACACATGGCATCTAGTGAAGCTTTCGTATACTTTCATGTAAGTATCACAATCCCCCTGGCTACCACGAACAACACAGGAATTGCTAAACACTATGAATGGAGCTTTGCTGATTGTCCATTTTGTGGGAACTAATAAACTCACAAGCACACAACCGTTCAAGTACAGGTTTGGGAGAATGCTAGTCACAAGCTCATCAAGTCTGCTTCTCTAATGAAGAATAACTCAGTATTTTATTGGCAGCAAATCTTCAACCTATCTTTTGACTTCATTGCTTTTCATGGTTTGGAACATGATGCTGTGGTAGTGTGGATAAAATGTATTTTGGAAGATGAAAGAGACTTAGGTTGCCTGTACTACATCTGCCAAAGACACTTATCAGTGTCAATAAAGCATCAGTTGATTTGTCTATACCCACAGTCCTAAGAGGATCCCATTGAAGGCCCCCAAAGGAGCTTTCTTTGCAATAGACCCATAAACTCTAAGCATAAAGCACATTGATAAGGTATATACTCCAATTCTTCTAATATCATAGGCTGGCTACTATGCCAGGAAAGACATTATCTTGCAAGTGTGTTAATCAGCTTTCTGGAAGCTTTGGCTGCCAAACAACTGCCTGGAATTTCTTTGTACTACCTTGTTATCAAACCCTTAACTCTCACCTCACATTCTTTTTTATATAAATTGCCATTAATAAGCAAAATTTTATGGCCATGATTTAGAATAGCATTTCAAATTTGAATCATATTTATTTAAGTCTGAGACTACGATTAAAATAATTTCAATTTCCACAAATATTTCTATTAAACTTTAAATAGATATGTTCACCAAGAACTTGTTCCTTACTTAAAATAATAAAAAATACTATACTATAATATATAATGTTTCCAAGTGTAGTAGTGTAAGTACTAGTTTAATAAAGCTAGACCCATGAGTTGAATAATTACCACTGAAATTAGGTAGTCTGCCAGGTCATGGTGATCAAATAACGAGGCTCTGGGAGAGAGAGAGAAAGAGAGAGAGAGAGAGAGAGAGAGAGAGAGAGAGAGAGAGAGAGAGAGAGGAGAATATGAATTAAGATTTTATTGAAATAAATATGAAAACTAGAGATGCTGTATTTAGAAACAGGACACTATTGTACTATTTAGAATAGTACAATGTTATATTAAAGAATTCAGGTTCTGAGTATCATATTTCCAAATATATCCAAAAATCAGGAAAAATAAAGTATAACACAAAATCACTCTGTCATGTTTTAATGAGCCCACTCTTTCCCAAAAAGTCATGATTCTAAAGTGAGTAGCAACATCTGCCTCTAGTTGAGTTTAGAGAACTGGTGGCAGCACTGAGACTGCAGGGGTCAGGCAGGGTGGGCCTAAGACATCTGTATCCTTTGGAAAGTCTCTGCAGTGGGGTTTGGGTGGGGCTCTTCTTCAGCAAAACACTGAGGAGCATCAGCTTTCTCGAGCTCTTATGAAGCCTTAACTTACTGGGGCAAGAACTAAAGTCATTTTGGAGCTATCCTCGGCCAATCACAAAAAAAAATACTAAGGACTAAAATACCAGAAACCTGCAGATATTCATTTGAACACCACTGTACAGATGCTAATGCTAAGGATTTCAGACTTGAGGCTTTCTATTGAATCCCATACTGTTCTTGTTTAAGGCTTTCAACTATACTTGATCTTTTGTATATACATTAATTTCAGAACAAGCTTTTGCGTATCAGAGAAAGTTCACTAGAAACAATATGGAGGCCCTATTTTCCTAACATAATTGCTTCCTAGCCATATTAGTATTCTAAAACTATGTTATGAGAAGCCACTGAATGTCAAAATTAACTGAATCAAAGAAATCTAAAGACTGTCCTAACTCTCCCAGTAAAAATACATATATGTATTTTTATTAGATATTTTCTTTATTTATATTTCAAATGCTATCCCCTACCTGGTTTCCCCTCCAAAAATCCCCTATTTCCTCCCCTCTTCTTCTGCTCACCAACCCACCCACACTCACTTGCCTTTCCTGGCATTCTCTTCCACTAGAGCATCAAGCCTTCTCAGGACCAAGGGCCTCTCCTCCCACTGATGACCATCAAGGCCATCCTCTGCTACATATGCAGCTGGAGCCATGAGTCCCAACATGTGTACTCTTTAGTTGGTGGTTTAAACCCGGGGAGCTCTAGAGGTACTGGTTGGTTCATATTGTTGTTCTATGGACGGCCTTTCCTTCAGTCTCTGCTCCACACTTTGTGCTCTGTGACTCCCTCCATGGGTATTTTATTCCCCCTTCTAAGAAGGATCGAAGTATCCGCACTTTCATCTTTCTTCTTGTTGAGTCATGTGGTTTGTGAATTGTATCTTGGGTATTCCAAGCTTCTGGGCCAACATCCACTTATCACTTGAGGGACATCTGGGTTCTTTCCAGCTTCTGGCTATTATAAATAAGGCTGCTATGAACATAGTGGAGCATGTGTCCTTATTACACATTGGAGCATCTTCTAGGTATATGCCCAGGAGTGGGATTGCTGGGTCCTCTAGTTGTACTATGTCCAATTTTCTGAGGAACCATCAAACTGATTTCCAGAGTGATTGTACTAGCTTGTAATCCCACCAACAATGAAGAAGTGTTCCTTTCTCCACAACCTCTCCAGCATCTGCTGTCACCTGAGTTTTTTATCTTAGCCATTCTGACTAGTATGAGGTAGAATCTCAGGATTGTTTTGATTTGCATTTCCCTGATGACTAAGGATGTTGAACATTTCTTTAGGTGTTTCTCAGCCATTCAATATTCCTCAGTTGAGAATTCTTTGTTTAGCTCTGTACCCCATTTTTTAATAGGGTTTTTGATTCTCTGGAGTCTAACTCCTTGAGTTCTTTGTATATATTGGATATTAACCCTCTATCTGATGTAGGATTGGTAAAGATCTTTTCCTAATCTGTTGGTTGCTGTTTTGTCCTATTGACAGTGTCCTTTGCCTTACAGAAGCTTTGCAATTTTATGAGGTCCCATTTGTCAATTCTTAATCTTAGAACATATGCTATTGGTGTTCTGTTCAGGAAAATTTCCCCTGTGCTCATGTGTTCGAGGCTCTTCCTTTTCTATTAGTTTCAGTGTATCTGGTTTTATGTGGAGGTACTTGATCTACTTGGACTTGAGCATTGTACAAGGAAATAAGAATGGATCGATTTGCATTCGTCTACATGCTAACCTCCAGGTGAGCCAGCATCATTTCTTGAAAATACTATCTGGATGGTATCCAGTGGATAATAACCACTGGATAGTTTTAGCTCCTTTGTCAAAGATCAAGTGACCATAGGTATGTGGGTTCATTTATGGGTCTTCAATTCTAATCCATTGATCTACCTGCCTGTCACTGTACCAATACCATGCAGCTTTTATCACAATTGCTCTGTAGTACAGCTTAAGCTCAGAGATGGTGATTCCACCAGAAGTTCCTTTATTGTTGAGAATAGTTTTCGATATCCTAGGTTTTTTGTTATTCCAGATGAATTTACAAATTGTTCTTTCTAACTCTGTGAAGAATTGAGTTGGAATTTTGATGGAGATTGGATTGAATCTGTAGAATGCTTTCGGCAAGATGGTCATTTTTACTATATTCATCTTGCCAATCCATGAGCATGGGAGATCTTTCCATCTTCTGAGATCTTCTTCAATTTCCTTCTTCAGAGACTTGAAGTTCTTGTCATACAGATCTTTCACTTGCTTAGTTAGAGTTACACCGAGGTATTTTATATTTTTTTGTGACTATTGTGAAGGTTATTTTTTCCCAATTTATTTCTCTACCTGTTTATCCTGTGTGTAGAGGAAGGCCACTGATTTGTTTAAGTTAATTTTATATGCAGCTACTTTGTTGAATTTGTTTATCAGGTTTAGGAGCTCTCTGATGGAATTTTTGGGGTCATTTAAGTATACGATCATATCATCTGCAAATAGTGATATTTTGACTTCTTCCTTTCCAATTTGTATCAGGTGATCTCCTTTTGTTGTCTAATTGCTCTGGCTAGAACGTCGAGTACTATACTGAATAGGTAGGGAGAGAGTGGGCAGCCTTGTCTAGTCCCTGATTTTAATGGGATTGCTTCAAGTTTCTTCCATTTAGTTTGATGTTAGCTACTGGTTTGCTGTATATTACTTGTACTATGTTTAGGTATTGGCTTTGAATTCTTGATCTTTCCAAGACTTTTATCATGAAGGTCACCCAGTGATTCTAATAGGATCTGGACTGATAACCTGCCTGGGGGTTCCCAAGCTCTTGAATGATTGGATCAATGGATCATTTTCTAACCCAGAATATGCCATGACACTTTTGTTCTCTAAAGTTCCAATTACTATCTTATTTTGATTTCACTTAATTACAAATTCTAGCTGAAACATAACATCGTGATTAATTCTCTTCTGACCTTTGTTCCTTTCGTGATTGACTTCAAGCCTGACTTACCTGAAAGTCATATCCCCATGGCAGCTTGCTTTGATTTTAATTACATGATACATTTTTCCAACCTTACCACTTTGGTTTCTATGTATCTTCACTAATGAGGTGAGATGTATGTGTTGCTTAATCTTGTTTATATTCATCCTGTTGATGTATTTTGCTGATGGCTTTGATCTATAAATAAAGATTTTTTCCTGTAAGGTATGGTTTTCTACCTGACATTTTGGTAACTACCTATCAATTTGTATGTTTTTAGAAATTTTACAGCTTTTATTTTTTAACTTTTGGTGTCTTATGGCTTTCAGTTTTGTGTCATTCTTTATCTTTCATGTACAGGTTTTGTATATAAATATCTTTTCATGATAATAGCTATCTTTTAAGCATTTTAAAAATATTTCTTATAGGTCTTTTGAAGAATTCTTTCACTTTCTGATCATTTGAGAAGTATGATTCAACTATAGAGCCTTTACTACCATATTGGCTGATTTTATTTTGGCAGTGTATACTTAACATGTAAGCTACTTACCTGTGAAGCAGGGTCTCCTGATTGCCATCAACTGCATTGACAATATCTCTGCTTCCAGTATAGGATGAGATCATGAGCTTAACAATGTCAGTAGCTCCCTGGGTTGCAGCAAAATGGAGGGCCATGCATTTGGCATTCTATAAAGAGTGTTGATGTCAGCATTAGTGCTTGAATCCTAACTTAAGGATTTAACACATATAAATTAAGCAGTGAATTTATTCTTCTCAGATCTAGGGATGTCAAAGCTGACGATGAACTGTATTGTTTGATATACTAAAAACACGAGTATGAAGACCTCTCTAGCAACATGAGTGCCCTTGGCATAAATTTCTGTAATTACCATTTGAATTACATTCTTTGCTCAAGGAGTATGAATCTCTTTCATTGCTCAATCAACTGAATGACATGACTTCATATGAGCAAGGTCATTTCTATTTCAAAGAATTTGGAAGCAATAGGAAGAAGCTTCACGCTATTAATAACCAATAAGCAATTTCTGCTTTCTTCTGAAAGGAAACACCTTTATAGTGGCTGACCTAGACCACTACAGGGAAAATTTCCATGATGCATGCACTTGTCTAACCCAGTAGGTCAACAGTATCAGGGTTAAAATCTGATTATGGACAGGAGGCATTATGACTCCAAAGGGAGTTTGTCTCCTGGGGATTTTAGTCAGTTGTGGGCATCTCCTAACTCAGATGTGTTCCAGATTGATCTCTGCTAAGTCTGTGGAGAGATCTGCATGCTTTCTTTATTCAGGCATAAAGGTACCCTAAGAAATATTTCGTTATAGCTAACACTGAGATTGAATATTATTTCCTGGCCTTCACAGTGTTTCAATAATCCTATTAGATTTCCTAGTTGTAATTAGCTGGGAATTTTTACTAGAAGCTGTCTTACCAGGCAAGGCATCTCAAGAGTTAAAAATAGCAGTTAGGCACTTATTATTAGAGTAGTCTCACACACTATTTTACTGCCAGTGAGAAGCTAGAAGTTGTAAGGCTCCCATCACTAATTATTTATGTTACAGCCGAGGAATGCTAGAATACGACCTTCAGCTACTTGCCTCAGACAGACCCTGAGAGTTTGTCTTGGGGCTGCCAGGACAACCTAGCCCAAGAAGAAAGACATCACTGCTCCTCTGCCTTGCACCTGGATGTTTGATTTTACTGAACTTGATGTAGCCATCTCCTGCCTATGTGAATTTTGTAGTTTGCCCTGTTTTCTGTATACTATATAAGCCTGATTTCTACTTTGTACAAATTGTATTCAGTTACAGCACTCCCTTGTATCTGTTTCTGTTTGTCATTTCTTCGCCAATGCCTTGTCTACCTGACTAGGACCCTGTTCCCCCCACGGGTTGAGGGAGGCCCAGACTGACTGGCCTGTGGCAGTTCCACAGGTCTTTGCTTCTCAACAGGTCAGGATCTAGGCTCAGTCAAAACTCTTATATACATATCACTAGAAGTAAATTAGGTGAACCTTATCTAACACATACAAGTCTTAGACTAAAACTACCACCCAAGATATTCGTGATTGGGCTTTTGTGTCCTGGCTGGGAATATGAACACTGTTATCTTTGAGGTTAGGCCTTACTATATAGCTCATGGCAGCTGAGTGGGACATAGTCATTTTTGATCTACTTTGTCACTTGCTCTGGAATATTGAAATTTATACACTTATAATATTTTCTTCCATGTGGACAGGGAGCAACATTTCCTTGTGCTATGTGCATTTCCAGTCTGACCGCATGGACAGAACACTTGCCTCCATCATGTCAATGTGTGCACCGTTGTCCAGGCACATCTTAATCATGTCCAAGTCACCGCTCTGAACTGCAAGGTGGAGAGGGCTGGCTTTCTTGTGATTCACAAAGTTAATGTGAGACTCCCTGCTGTAGCCGTCCTTTTCACCTTTAGAAGAATGCACCATTTAAGGTTAAAATAAATGGATTTGTAAAGGGAAAGGACATGTAGAATTACATGAGGGCCCATGTATAAATTCTAATATTTTTCAAATGAAGGTTACTTAAAGATTTCTTAACCATGTACAATGTAGAAAACATCAACTCACCGTATGCTAAGATTAATTCCATGCATTTTTTGGCACCTGAAAATGCTGCCTGGTGCACAGGGTAATCTCCCCATTTATTTGATTTACATAGCTTAGCTCCTTTTTCTAACTGGAGAAAAAGTAGAGAGAATCAGTAACATAAATTAAGTAAGCAACATGGACCAGAATATTGTGTCTCTAGCAGGCCATCCCAACTTCCAGAGCATATGGAAAAACATGCAGAAGGCTCTGTAGTACATGCCGTCTAGGCAAGAAGTAACTTTGGAATTGGGCTAAGACAATGAGGATATTACATCTTATAAAGATGAAGATATTCTATGATACAAAAAGATATTTACCTCAATCCCCAACAAAATCAATACATCTTTTTTAATTTCATATGAAATATTTATTTTTAAAACTATGCTATTTGATTCATATAAATGTTTTCAATTTTACAATAGCTGCTTACAGCTAACACAAGTACCAAGTGTAATAAATAAGAACAATTTAGATACCATCACTTATAGGAAAGTCTTAAGGCTATGACCCACCGTATTAAAATGTCAGAAACTGGAATACTCTGACAGTCCTTCACTCCCTGCAGTGTTTTATTGTTCTAAGTTGTTAATGCCCATAACATAAAGCAAAATATTAATATATATTTACATATATAACCATCAGGAAAGTTTTGCATATGCTTTTATTTCTGAAGAGCAGGCAAGCAATGCAGAAACATTTGAAAAAGAGCTATTTGATGAAGTTACAAGTGCCCTCACTACCAAGAACAGAGAAGCCAACTCTGAGACAGGTCCATCGTTGGTGTGCCACACCTGGGTAAGTTTCCAGAGAGATGGCTGCTTTCTGACTTCAAACCTGTGACTTAAAACAGCTAGGCAATTCAGGACTCTCCCTTGGAGAAACCATAACAATATCAACCTTGGGAATGGAAATGAAGTGTTTCTGTCAGTGTTTATTTTTTATCTTTGGCCACTTGAAAGTTTAGAATCAAATGGCTTAATTGTATTTTTTAAGTTTGATGTGTATGGGTGCTTTATTTGCATGCATGTCTGTGAACTATGTGTGTGCCTGGTGCACACAGAGACCAGAAGAGGGCATTAGATCTCCTGGGATTACAGATGAGTGTAATCTGCCATGTGAGTGCGAGCCCTCACAACCTGAGCCCTCTGGAAGAACAGTGAATACTCTTAGCCACTGACCTGTCTGTCTCTTCAGCTCCAGGATCAAATGGTTTTGATGTCATACAAGTTGTTATATTTTGGTTTTGTACTCTAGCCTGAATTTTGGACACATCTTAATCCTGCCTGTATTTTTTCTTGCGTCTTCTTTCATGCTCATTTTTAGTCTTCTGTATACAATTTAGGGTCCACATTAGATTATAGAAGTATATCAATGTTAAGTTCTTTCGACCTATTTTCTATATTCCCCATTTTACTATGGAAATACTATGAAGTGCTTAAATAGCAATTTATGTCCAATTCACAGAAAGAAACCAACAGATTGGGATGATTTACAAACCAAAATTTGCAAAGCTTCACTGTTGTCTTTGGCACACGCGGACATCAAAGCTGTGTTTCCATTCTCTCCTTCTAAGTTGATATTGGTGGCCCTGTGCTCAGTCAAGACCTGCACAGATGAAGAAATCATTTTTAAAAAGCTAATCTACTGATTCTCAAATAGCAACATGTCTACCAGGAGACTTGGTTGCCAAACACCATTTCTGAATAATTTTTTCCAACTCCTTTTCCATAAAAGATGTTATAAAATTTTATACATAGTAGCTATCAAATAAATGAATGATTTTCATGCTAACAATTAGTACTACTTTGAATTATATATTGGGAGATAGAATCATAATAGTAAATAAGAATTTCCCTGAAAGGGCAGTCAGTACTCTTAAGGATTTACATTAGCTGAGGTCTTCAGAAATAAATGTGTGAAGACATTCGTGCTATGTGGATTCAGGAGAGGGATTGAGATAGGAAAGATGTGGTAAAAGGAAGAGAAAAAGAGAGGAAGGGGAAATGACTTCTTTATCTGTAGTTAGGCAGAATCCCTGTGAGAACCCTATTGTATTCAGCAGAGAAGCTGGCTTTGTGTAGAACTGCCTTCAGTATAAATTAACTCAAACGGCTTAGAATTGAAGAAATTAGTATTCTGATTAAATGTCAATTAATTTTTCTCATGAAGTTCAAGTAAAAGTCTGGTACCAGTTACTACCAGCTTGTTATTGGCTAAGTCTACAGTCCATCAGCTAGGGTTAAGTCTCACATAAAAGTTAACAATATGTATCTTTTGTGAGTGTTGAGATCAGGCCACCCTCCCCCATGCCCCAAGTTACTCCACGTTGGATGAAATAGTGATCTCTCACACCATTTCTTGTTTTGAGTGTCTCAACTTTATAAGTAGTATTTTCTCCCTTTTGAGAAAAAAAAAAGGAGAAAATAGCCCTTGATCAGACCCATCAAATACAACAACTATTTGGTACCACCAATCCCATCACAGACTGATAGAGTACTTATTCCTGGGAATAGAAAGGAAGCTGATTTTATCAAGGTGAATTGAGACTATAAGGGTAAACAGGGGTATTAAATTGTACTAGGGAAGGACTTATCAGATACCCCCGACCAAGCAGAGGACCTAGCTCCCTTCCCTGGACCTCACAGGATGATGGGCACGTAACACTGGACTGATATGGACACACTGCAATGAAGCACCTGATACCTGGTGTGTGCATGAAGGACTGAGAAGCAGACAATTCTTAACCATCCCTAAAGCTTCAGCATGGCTTAGCCCTAGCTGATGCTGCCTGCCTGACTTCATGGCTGTCCACCTTTTCATCCATCTGGATCTAATCTGAACTTGTCATTTGCCGGCCTATACAACCTTCCACATGGCAGCTTCACAAAGTCTAGCTCAGCAATAGCTGCCTCCTAACACTGGCCTGGTTCATGGTCTTATAATACAGAGTCTCTCTGTGTGTCTGTCTCTGTCTTCCTAGCCCTCTCTTTTTATACACACATACACACATTTTAGAAACCTTTTGAAGTTTGCTGCAGTCTCTTTAACTTGTATTCATTGCATAATATATAATAATAATAACAGGAACATATAAACATTGTTACTGCATTCGTAATTAAGACTGGAATAGAAGAGCTGACTTTCTTCTCTGCCAGTGGGTGAAGTCACGTGGTGAACTGCTTTCTTCTTGTGGTAATACGCTGACAAAAGTCAACATGAGTCTTTCTTTTCAGTAGTGGTGATTGAACCTAATGTCTCATGCTTGTAGGGCATGGACAACCGCTGTGCCATTTCTTCTTCAGTATTTGTTGATTCGTTGTCAATGTTGATACAGGGTCTCATTGGCCAGAACTGCCTTTATTTTATAACAGTGCAGGAAAACCTCGAATTTACGATCCTTCTTCTTTAGCCTCTGTACAGATGGATTACAAACCTGCACCACTGCCCAACCAGTTGAATTGGGTTTGTTATTGTTGTTTGTTTATTTATCCAGCTGGCTATTTCCTGAAATACTCTGCTTATTCAAAATAATCAACAGCTTCTTAGGAGAACGCTTTCCCAGAGTGTTCCAACCTGACACCCTGTAGATGAAATCATTAGGCTTACTAGTGAGTTCTTTTCATAGGAGAAACTTGAGTTGAAGTTTAGTGCATAAGGAAAAACAGGGAAACTCTTTATAGGTAAAGGGAAAATAGGAGAAAACCCCTCCACACACTTCAGGCACCTTCAGGCTCTATTCTTCAAATTCGGATTCACATGCAAAGGAACCCACCAAGTCTATTACAAGCATTCTTCCCAATCTCACAGAACTGCCTGCGGAACGCCGATCTGCAGAACGCCGATGTGCAGCATGTGAGTATTTGTGATGTTATAAGCATAACCTTTCAAAGGGCTGAGTTAAATTTTAGATGGCAGTAGTCACAAGGAAAGCAACTGAACTGTGCAACTACTACTTCAAATCAGTCATGATCAGACATGTTAAGAGTCCCACAGGACTCTCCGGGATCCTGTGATAAGAGTCCAGGATATCTAAGGAAAGGCTCAGTCAACTGAGCTAGCTAAAGCCCTAAGGACAAAGATCACCAAGAAACAAGGTCTTGCCCTAGCCCTGAGGGGAATGATCCCAGAGAATATTGTGTATATAAGATCTTGAGGTGATTCAGAGATGACTGGGTTTTTTTTTTTATTTTTATTTTTGAACTTTATAACCATAGACAATGGTGAACATTCTAGAAGAAACTCGTAAATCAAACAGTGAAAATGTCTTTTGAACTGGGAAAGGTTGGGTAGGCAGAGGCTAGACCATGAGCATGTCTAGAAAAGTAGGCTGTGACAGAATTGCTGTCCATAAGCTAACCTCCATCTCTTCCTCCTGTTGTCATGTCGAGCCATGGTGTTTAAGAACACTGATAACATAGTTATCGTTGGTAAAGCAAAGACCATAAGGTGCTCACAGTTCAACTCCCTCATGCCCTAGCTTTCTTTCTAGATTTGTATCACTCAGGGCAACTAGCTTTTTGTTGTCATTTTTGCTTCTATTATACATTGATTTCACAAATTAGTTATGGGCTTTATTTCTGAACTTCTATGGTTGGTCTGAAGAGTTTTCCAATTAACTGTAGCTCTTTCAACTACTACTTGCCTGTAAATTCCCAAACCATGCTTTTAAAGCCAAAATAAATTAAGTTAATGAGCATTTATGGATGAAAAGAGCCTTCAGAGAAAGCATCAGGGCTCAATGGGGAAATGCATGACACCAGTGATCAGTCCCTGTGAGCACTGATGGCCCAGCAGCCTTGATGGAAGAAACTCTGGCCTGGTGCTTGACAATGATGGTGCACAAAGGTATAAGGAAGAAGGCAGACAGCCTGTTTCCATGGACACTTTCCAAGACCTTCTCGTTCATTATTCCATTCCATTCAAATAACCACCATTTATCAGGACAGCATCAAAACTACAATTTTGTTCAGATGAAACTATATTACATTGTCTTATCTGGAAAGGAGGGCACATCAGCACTTAGCAACAGTGTTATACCATAAAAATTAAGGTGGATTTCAAAGCCAAAGCACAGAGGCAAGATGAAAGGGGCTCCATGTATCTCCATCCAGACCTTTCCAACAGCCGAGAATAAACTTTTTTGTGACAAAGGGAACTTGGAACTGTCTTTTGTGATTATCAACAATTGGTTTGGGGGTGGGTTAGCACATTAGCTAAAGCTCATCATTTCCAATAGATTTCCACAGGAAAACCTATTGTTAAGTTCCAAATAGCCTAACTTGAAAATGACTTTCTACAACAGTGGTTCTCAACCTTAGCAATGCTGTGACCCTTTAATATAGTTCCCCATGTTGTGGTGACCCTGAACCATACAATTATTTTGTTGCTATTTCATAATTGTAATTTTGCTACTGCTGTGATATATAATGTAAATATCTGGAATGCATGATATCTGATATGTGACCTGTGGGAAAAAACATTCAACCCAAGGGAGTTGGGACCCACAGGTTGAGAACCACTGTTCTAGAACATGATTCATCTGTAATTGGCATTCCCCTTTGAGGAAGCAGGTACACTTTCCAGTTCGCCTGTGAATCTATGAGGTGTATCCCAAAAGCTCTGGGCTAAGACCTACCCTTTAAATATTTATCAGGGAGTTCTCTAGTTGAGGAAGTTCAAACCTTGAAAAACAAACAAAAAGTAAGATACAATACCACCATATTATCTGTGTCTGAGGTTGATCTGTCTTTTGAGAGGCTGCCCATCTAACAAACTGACCAATCGCAACTATGGGTTCTGCCTTCACTAAGATTCTACTCATCCTTTGCATTTCAGTCACAGGATCTAGGAGATCTAAACGGTAAAGAGTTGTTCAGTGTTAGGCAAGTTATTTAATTCTCTCTATGCTTTTTCTTACTCAGCTATGAAGTGGAGATACTAAGACATAAATCTTAACTTCCACTTTTTAAATGGGAACTTAATAAAGTCATACAATTCTTTTTAAAAATACCGATAAAGTAAAATTCAAGAAAATCTGGACTGCGGTTACTGTGACTGTTGTTATCACCATCTTCCTCATCAGTACTACCCATCATCATCTTCCCCATTGCTGTCACATCATCACCACCACCACCATCATCACCACCATCATTTGGTGAAAAATAAATGTAATTGTTATGTTTCCTTTGCCATGCCATGGCACTTGAAGCCAGCCTCACTGTGATGGCCAGCAGGCTCACCTTGACCACTTCGGTGTGCAAGCCCTGCACAGCTATGTGAAGGGGCGCCATCATGTTTCTGTTTCGAAGGTTTGGATTTGCTCCTTGGCTGAGAAGAAACTTCACACTTGCAACTTGATTTTTTTCTGCAGCCCAGTGCAGTGGGGTATTTCCATAATCATCCATTATATTCAACACTAGAGAAATAACAAAATATGCATTAAATGTTGTTTGGGATGTACTTAATACCTCCTGAATAGCTACCCATGCCAAAACTCAGTTTCAAGTGCTTATAAAACCAGGTACACTGTCATGAACTATAGAAATAGGATGCAGTTTTAGCTTCAGAATTACCCAGTGGGCACCATTTGAGACCAGGTAAAAGTACCTATAGATCCAAAACTTGGCTTAATTTTTTATATAGTATCTATAAAAACAGATCCTATTGTTACTCTACTTTTATCCTGCATATTAATTTCATGATTGTGATAGAATGCTGAGATTGCATTATAGCAGGTAATAATTAGGTTTCATGTGACGTATATTTACCAAGCTCACAGTTGCCCAAAGGATACCTCCCAACAGATACCTCCATGACGTGTGGTGCCATTTGCCTTGTGATTGCCACATAAAAATAGAATGCCCTTCATCCTGCATTGCCCTGTGGCTGCAATGAGGTAGACTTGGTGATATATTACTAAGTCCAAGGAAAAAGAAAAGTACTCACACGTGAATTGCACTTGAGAGCCATCAACAGTAGTGGGAACCATACGGTAGCCAATATTCCTGTTCTCTCTCTTTCAAAACTTCCTTTCAGTACTCTCTTCATTCATCCAAGTTCTTATTTCTCAGCCTAACACAAACATACACACACACACACACACACACACACACACACACACACACACACGCAGGCACGCATATGTATCTCAGCCCTTTCCCATTCTGTTTAAGCAAGACACTAATTCGATTCAGCATCAAACAATTAAGCAGTTTCATTCAGCAGCACAGAACTTGCAAATGAGTTTTATCTTGAGCACTTTTCATAACTGATCTCCCTGTTAACCCAGGGGCTTTCTAATGCAGGATTTTCCTGTGACCTCCTTTCTGCTTGGTGCCTTTGTAGCAACAGATCACCTGATTTATCATCACAGGTAAGGCTCTGCTGGCTGTGTCCCAGCACTCTCTGGCCCTCCCCATACTTGATCTTAGCCAAAAGGCCGAGAAGCGATTCTCTTGCCCTCTCCACTCCACTTCTGCCATCTGTCTCTTGTGTCCCTTAGCTACTTCTTACTAGAAATCTTTGTTCCCTAAACTATGTCCATGTATTTCCTCAGTCTCATCCACCGCTTAGGCAAGGCCCTAGAGGGAGGGTCCCTCCTCCCAGGTCTGATTGTGCATGTGTCCAAGATAGGCAAAGTCAGAGTAACCAAACCTCACACCCTCACACTGACACTGTTCCTCTTTGACGTGGCTGGTCATGCTGTTCAACTAATCTCCTAAAGCAGAACTCACAAATTTAGCTCAGCTCCCCAGACATACTCTTCATATTCAGTCTACCTATAAGCACCATTGATGCTACAGGTACAAATATCCTAGTGGTTCACAAATCTAAGAAGATGTCATTATGAGCCCTCATGGCAACAGTCAGTTACCTTCGCACGAAGAACCATTGATGATCAATTCCATCAATTCAACTTGCCCTTCTGCTGCTGTGTGATGTAGAGGACAGAGATTTTCATCCTCATATTTGCTTAATTTTCTTCGGTTCTTGATGAAGTCTCTTAATCTACACACATCTCCTTCAATGTCCACCTACAGGAATATGTAAAGTGAATATGTTTACCTAAAACAAGATTGTATAAAACTTAAAAATACAAAATTAGTCATCTGATAGCTTTACATTTTATAGCTGTTCATAACTGTCATGGTTATAGCAAATACCTCCTTTAAAGAACTGGGTACATAAAGATATAAAGTAGGCAAATGGCTATGCATTGATAAATACATTAAATATATGGTTTGTTGTCTGAACCACTGTCTTACATCTGTCTTGGAAATAAAGGCTTCAAGAAGAACTTTTACAAAATGTACTCTAAGAAATAATATATTAAAAAACAGGGACCTCACCATGCCTTTAATCCCAGCACTTGGGAGGCAGAGGCAGGTGGATGTCTGAGTTCGAGGACAGCCTGGTCTACAGAGTGAGTTCCAGGACAGCCAGGGCTACACAGAAAAACCAAAACCAAAACAAAACAAAACAAAAACAAAAAAAAACAACAAAACAAAACATAACAAAACAGGGGTCTCTGCTTTTTTGGGCGAAATGCATTTATTTCAGGTACAGCAGTAAGAGTCAAGTAAGAGAAGGGCAGAAATGAGCAAAGCAGGCTGCACATGTGTAGAAACGTTATTCGAGAGTTCTTGTCTTGTACAGTTAATAGACATTTGACAAAAATAGTAAGGAGGGAAGGTTCTTTGAATGTGAGGTTTACTAAGTCTAGGAATCTAAAATATTTTTGGCTCCTCTTGCCTACACTCAGACTCCATCCAACCTCCCCTTACACACTGAAGCCAGGATCATCCTGATACAGTGTCCCCTAAGGGACTTGTTCAAGCATCGAAGATAGCTGCCCTACTGTTAAAAATGAGCAATTCCTGACAAAATTAATTAAATAATTTTCAAGTAATAACCATAATGGCAATAAGCAATTTCCATGTTCAGATATTTGAAAGTTGCAAACAACTGCCTTACACAGAAGAAATGAAGAAGTCTCAAAATCAATAATTACAGAAGTATTTAATTACTCTTCCATTGTTTGATGAGATTTCTGATCACAGTTGCATCTAGAATTACTGATGGATTTGGAAGTAAATGGCCAAATTTCATTATCACCTAGCCTTGTGTAGCCCTCCAATGCTGATTTCTGGAAGTTATGCTACACCAGGACCAAATCCTCCTCTACTGCAGCCTCTCACTCCCTAGCATCCACAGTGCTGAGTGGACCCGGGATGTGAGGTAGCTGACACTGTGGCTGAACATATATGCTGTGAGAGGGTTTTTGTTTGTTTGTTTTTTTGTTTTTTGTTTTTCGAGACAGGGTTTCTCTGTGTAGCTCTGGCTGTCCTGGAACTCACTCTGTAGACCAGGCTGACCTCGAACTCAGAAATTCACCTGCCTTTGCCTCCCAAGTGCTGGGATTAAAGGCGTGAGCCCAGGCTAGCCTCAGTCTTGCTGTATGGCTCAGGATGGCGCTGATCTTCCTAGTATTCAGAGTGTAAGTGTGAGCCTCCACCCTGGGAATGTTTTTAGGTTTTACCCACTTCACTTTCTAATCCAACATTCAGTTGCTGGAGCTTACACAAGCAGTTCCTTTACAGGACAGTATTCAAGCTCAAATGGCCTCTAAGACAGAACGTTGAGAAATGCTCTGGGCCTTTCTTCCTCGTTCAGTCTATGCGGGATGACATTAGCTGTGTGCAACATCTGCTACACATATTCATGCTTCACTTTCCAGGATATAGTCCTATATGTAATATTTTTTTAGAGAGGAATGAAAGAAAGAAGCTTTCACACAGAACATAGAAGAACATAGAAATTTTTGTTTTCCTTAAAGACAGACTCTCAGGTGTCCCCAGGGCTGGACTCAAATTTGTTCTATGTCTAAGGTTGACCTTGAACTTCTGATTGTCCCATTTCTACTTCTTCAGTGCTAGAATTTCAGGTGTGCACAACCACTCAAGTTTATTCCATGCTTGGATTCAAACCCAGGTCTACCTCCATGCTAGGCAACTATTCTGTCAGCTGATCAGCCGCTCTGCACCACAGCCTTTTATACACACTAGGCTGAGCAGCCCTTCTGCCCGTACAGCCTTTTATACACAGTACACTACTTGGCCTTTCAGTTTCCTAAAAGTTTAAATACACAAAACAGTAAGAATTTACAGAATGCCATGCAGTTCTTGGGTAGCCTCAAGATTCAAATTATGTAGCATTGTGCCTTCCAGGTTTACAAATACACAGCCAACTAAAATATTTTCAATCCTACTTAGAAGGAGGTACAAAATAATCATGGAAGGCAGAGGGAGGAAGGGACCTGGGAGGGAGGGGGAGGGGAAAAGGGGGCAGGATCAGGTGTGGGAGGAGACGGGGTGGGGGAAAGATGTACAGAGAGTCAGGAAACTGACCAGAGGTGTGTAGTAGTACAGAGGGGTAGCAACCAGAAGGTCGCAGACACCAGGAAAGCAAGAGACTCCCAGGACCCAACAGGATGACCTACTGAAATACCCAACAAAGGGGAGAGAGAACCTGTAGAGACCAGATCCAGAGGTTAAGCACTGCCCCCCGTTGAGGGATGGAACCGCCCACTCATCTCAAAAATATTATCCCAGAATTGCTCCTGTCTAAAGAAAAAGCAGGGAAAAAGAGTAGAGCAGAGACTGAAGGAAATGGTGTCCAGACAATGTCCCACCTTAGGAACCCACATGCAGACACCAAACACAGACACTATTGCTGATCCAAGAAGTGCTTGCTGACGAGAGCCTGGTATAGCTGTCCCTGAGAGGCTCTGCCCAGGCCTGACCAATACAGATATGGATGCTGGCGGCCAACCATCCGACTGAGCATGGGGACTCCAAAGGATGAGTTAGGGGAAGAACTGAAGGAGCTGAAGAGGACTGCAACCTCTAGGAAGAACAGCAATATCAACCAACCAGAGCCCCCAGAGCTCCCAGAGACTAAACCACCAACCAAAGCATATACATGGAGAGATCCATGGCTCCATGTGCATATGTAGCAGAGGATGGCCTTATCTGGCATTGATGAAAGGGGAGGGCCTTGGTCGTGTGGAAGCTTGAATGCCCCAGCATAGGGGAATGTTAGTACTGGTGAGGTGGAAGTACGTGGTTGGGATAACACCCTCATAGAAGCAGGGGGGAAGGGAATGGGATGGGGGTTGCAGAAGGAAAACTGAGAAGGGGGATAATATTTGAAATGTAAATAAATAAATTAACCAATAAAAATTTTTTTCTCAATAACTATTTCACTGCAAATGCTTTGCAGAGAACCAAGGCAGCATGATACATTTTTATTTTTCCTCAAACCACAGAAATAGCCCCCCCCCCAAAGATATAAAAAGGTGTTTGAATTCTCCTATGACTATGACTGGTCCCCTTGTCATGGAAGATAGCTTTCAAAATCTGATTTGTTATTTTAAAGGAAACTACAGCCCTTCTCACTATTGTGAAGAAAGCTACCAAATAAAGCAGAGATGAATTTAGAATATTAGTATTAATTCACTAAACAAGAGGACAGAATAAATTAAAATCTCTAAATTTCCAACTTTGATTTTTACTTCTCTTGTCACAGAATAGAACTTAAAATAAAACCTCCTTTATGTTGGCAGTGACAAAAATGTGCCACTTTCTAAGCAAAAACAATATCAAGTTCCCTCGGTGGCTATGGGACAGTACAGAGGCATCCAGTCACTCTCAGAGTTACACATATTCAATAATTCAACTGAAATTCCTTAAGGATTAAGGCTTCCCCCTTAACGCCCTGCCTTGGCAAAGAAAGTGCTCACCTAAAGCAATTTGAAAGCATTTTAGCACTTGAACTTGGTATTCTCTAGATAGTAACTGCCCATCACCAGTGCCCAAAAGAGCAATTTACAAGTCTGTTCAGAGAGAGGTAGATGACATACACCCTCCACACTCTTTAGAGCAAAGACTAGGTTCAGAAGTGCAGAAGATAATGTTGACTTCCTGGTGATGAAGCAGGCTGCAAATATGTCACATGAGCTGATAAAGTGTTTTACACTGTCCTTGTTCAGAACCTGACATGTCACCAGGCATTAATAAAATGTCTTAAGACAGGCCTGCTTTGCCCAGAGATAAATTATTATATAAAACAGAACTGCCTTGTACTATACTTTTATTTTGGGTTTTGTGATGGTATTTATTTATTTATTTATTTATTTATATTTTTGGAAACAATTTAGGCAAATGCTTTATTTAGCTACAGATTTTCAAATCTAGAAATCACACTAAAAACTTGTCAGTGCTATTACAGAACTGCAATGTGGTTTCACTATTTCTCTCTATTTTATATATTTAACCCTCTGGTGGATTAACACATAAATTTAGTCTGTTCAGTGGCTTTCTGTTTTGAGTAATCCCTAAGCTCTTGAATTTTGAGTTCTATGATTATATTCAAGACAACAGGCTCTAGATCATTTTTAGAGAAGTTAGTTCTAAATTAAGCCCTTCAAATTAGAGATTTCAGATCCATCTGCTTTAGTTTGCTTGAATAAAATTTATCTAATCAGAATGAGATCCAAAAGGAAAGAAAACACAAGCATTTCCTTTCCTTTAGTGCAGAAGAATTCCTAGAGGGGATTGAGAAGCCACAGTTAATAAATAATACCTTGACACTTCAAGAAAGCCCTTCCCGTCTTACTATCTGAAGGCTAATGATTTTCTAGGCATCCAATAGCCTGCCTCTACCCTTCAGAGCTGCTTCAGCATCAGCATCAAATTGATAGAGAGTGCGACTTTCTTATGGGTCAGAACATCCAATGAACTGAGAATTATAAGCTCCCATCACAAAGGACCTCAGGTCCTCACTAAGTCTCCCCTTGAGGAGTCCCCAGTTGGGCTCGCTGCCAGGCTTGCCTCCTTGTCCCCAGTAGGCATCGTTTTGTTTTTTTTTTTTTTAAGTGCTGAGTTCTCTTTTTTCACTTTTAGATAGAAATGCTTCTCCATCCCAGCATACTTGTTGGATTGCTATCTGACTACCAGATCCTCAGCTGCAGAGTAGTTCCACTTCAGTTCAAAGGAAAAATCTCCTTAAACGTTGAAGAAGAACTTCACGCACTCCAAATTTATCCTGGCTTTATGCAGTCCCTGGATTCCAATTCTGTAAAACTTCAAAAGTACTTCAGGGGAACATCTTCTCCAACATCTTCTCAGGCACCAATCCATGCTCTGGCAAGATGGAGTTATGCAAACAAGAAAGCAAAACAGAGCACCACAGGTAGCAGTTACAGGTGCTGTGTACCGTGATACTGTCTCCTGCCATTTCCATGCTCCCGAGCTTCCTAAACTAGAGTGCGAAAGTAGCAGAATACTGTATGCAGGGACATTTCCAGCCTCCCACCTTTCCTAATGCCCCAGCATGCTCCAGAACACCGATTCCCCAGTACCTTAAAGGACTCCTTGGAGCAGGCCATGTCTTCTCCCACGCCACGATAGACTACTCCCTGGACCTCCTTCCTCTCCTCGGGACGCAGAATCCTCCTCAAGCTGCGCTTCATTGACTCCACCTGGACGCCCGCTGGTGCAGCAGCTCTCCACAAGGCGGCACCTAGGGACAGGGCACCGGAAGCTGGAGCTGGTCTTGGGACCTACAACCGAGCTCTGCTGGAGAGATTCCTGTAAGTAAAGCCCCACTCTGCCTGGAGGATACAAGGGAACGTTGGCAAACAGTTTTCGAGCCTGGGCTACTTGTAGAGGAAGTAGCAGGCGGAGCTCCAGAGACAAAAATGAACCGCGTGGGCATCTGCCCCGGACTCCACCCCTTGGGAGATCACAAGGCAATTGCAAATTGGAGCAGATTCAGCAAATTTGTTAAAATAAAAACAACCCTTCATAGTGGCCAGGGAGGCAGGAGTGGACAAGAAAGAAATGTCAGGAAGAGAGAATATAATCCGCAACTTAAAGAAAAATCTTCCCCAGGTTGGAAGTCTGGAAATTTGACTGAGAATATAGCTCAGTCTGTGAAGGGCTTACCCAACCTTCAGGGAGTCCTGTGCACCATCTCCATCACATAAAAATAGGCGTAATAGGGTGATCCCACTAGCAATCCAACAAGCTGTAATCCTGTACTGGGGAGGGGGAGACAGGAAGATCTGAAATCCAAGGTCATCCTGGACCTAGTGGCAAGTTTAAAGTCAGCCTAGGCTACATGAGATTGGCTCAATAAGACAAAATTCCTAGGATATGCCCACCTCCTGGGAGGATAGGGTGGGGGTGCTCTTGAATTATCAGAAAGTAAGATTTTCAGCAAATTTTCTCTTCCCAGTTGTCAGGATGAAGTGAATACAATTTAGAATCTGAACTAGACTGAGTCCCTTTGTATCTCAGACCGCATTTCCTGTAGATAAAAGCATTCACTTGCCTTATACCTTGATGTTTAAGATGGTTAATAAAGTAGCAGGTTAAATAGAAGCTACTGTTTATCCACCGAGATTGTTTGCTGGCAGCATTGTTTGAGGGCTTTATCCTTCTGAATCTACCCTGAATTCACATCTCCACAGCATAGGTGTATATACTTACTGTGGACAAAGAAGGATGTTCTGCTCCATCAAAGAGGTTAGTTCTGCAGGTAGCTAAGAGGCTAGACACAGCACAGGGAGTCTGTGCAACTGCTCTGGCTGGTTGCCCCAGTAGAGACCGCAAGTGGGTTGAGTTTTCGAAGAACAGAATTTTGCTTTACAAAAATGAGCCATTTTAAAGTTCTAGAGTATTCGATTCACACTTAACACAGATCACCACAACCTAACCCTAAAACCCACAAGGAACAGGAATACAACACTGGGCTACATCCAGGGAAGTTTGGAGATCTGACCTAGGAATTATATCGGGCTGAATTTAGGAATGAGTCTAGTGTGCTTAATGACATGCGGGAGTTATGAAGAGGCCTGCTGTACAAATCTTCTCATTGATACAGTAAGCTGGGATCAATGGAATCCTTAGAGTGGGGATGATGTTGAGTGTATCGCCAGTATCTAAGAGGAGATAGTTGGGAAATTTGAGTGGAGAATGCAGATATTGAACTTTTCCATTCTCAACACTCTTCACACCAGCACCTTCACATTAACCAGAAGCAAGGAGAGATGGGATCCACCTCAAGTAGGTGATTGAAGTCATTAATATGAGAAATCTAACTAAAGAAAGGAAAGATTATGCATACCAGGTCCACTCACTGGAAGACCAAGAATGTCTGGCTTGTGAATGACTGTGATTGGTTGCTTTCTCCCAAAGAAAACAACAGAATGTATCACAGTGGTTGGTTTGTTTGTTTCTTTGTTTTTAAGTTAAGGGGACAGGGGTAGTAGAGTGGTTTTAATTCAGAGAAGAATGTGGAGCCAGGGAACAGGAACAACAGAGTGGGGCTGGGAAAATGGTTACCAGCAGCAGGGTGTTCTAAAGTATGGGTCCTTACCAGCTGGTCCTTTCCTGGCTTAGTACTGAAAATAGATGGTTAACTTTGTAGGACAGGCTGCATCCTTCTATCTGCTATGAAAGCACAGAAATTGAAATGTACATTAATTTTCCCTTCTATCGTCTGTTGTACTTGCCCACTTTGTGCCTTTTTCAATTGGGAATTTCTGTGGCTATTTCTTCCTAATTGTTACATTATTTCCTGCCTAGTCAACAAAAGAAGTCTTTTTCATAAATGTTTTTTTTCCTGCAAAATACTGAACTTTTTACGATGTATAATGCAGTCAGAACAAGACATTAGCTGACCACTTACAATTAGGATCTTATTTCCTTTGAAATTTAATTATTGATGAGTATAAATAAGTGAAATAATTTCAAAATAATTCTAATTATTAGAGGGAAAAATCTTTGTAGATGTTTCCAGAAGGTGTACTTTATTATCAAATTATGTTTTGACATTAAATAATCATGTATTTGAGAAAGAAAAACAAATGTTTTTACTTAAATTCCCAGGGAAACTATGGCTATTGCAGGTGAAAACAATTGTAAATTGATCCTAGTAGTCTCTCTTAAAACCACATGGAAAATTTTGCATATAAATGGCATCGAAGAGCCAGGTAGGGTAAAGGTGATCAATCACCTTAGAGTCTTAATGATCTGAATTAGCCATGTCCAGATTCTATAATAGAAGCATCCACATGTGTACACATGCACATGATAGGTGATTTAGATGCATTTGCCTGAGCTATGAATGATGCCACATACCTGTGATTTTAATAGATCACCAGGAGGCTGAGGCAACAGGATTGGTATGTTAAGGTCAGGCTTGGATGCATAGGGAGTTCATGGCCAGTCTGAATTATATAATGAGATATTGTTTAAAAAAAAAACAAATAGTAACAACGCATTATGTCTTATGAGAATATTATCCTTCTAAACTCCCTGATTGACCTGCACACTTGAATAGAAGTATGGAGAATGGATATGAGAGTTTGTTTTTCAATCTTAGAGGGAAAGTTTTTACCTTTAAATATTTAGAATTTACATATGTGTTTTTAGACAATAGAAAATTTCAGAAACAATTCATAACTGTGTGCTATTTTATATGGTGTAGTGAAATATTACATCTCCCTGCTCCTTCCTACCCTGTATCTGAAATGGCTTCTTCTTAGTGTATCCAAAGTATAAAGTCACTGTGCTATTCAGTTACTGCATTACAGGTCACCAGCATAAGCTGGCTCTTATTCCAAATAACCTGTATTTTATAAAATAAAGCCTTCCCCAAAGCATAAGAATACTCATTCTAGCAATTCAGATATCCAAAATAACATATGTAACATGTTTCCTTTAAGTAAAAGGAAGGAAGGCAGGAATGAATGGAGAGAAGAAGGAAAGAAGGGAGGGAGGAAAGGACGGTGGGATGGAGGGAGAAGAGAGGCAAGAAGGGAAAAAGAAGGAGGAAGAAGAGAGGGAGAGAAAGTTTTTGAGTTAGTGAAACAAACTACAGAGAGAGAGAGGGAGGGGGAGAGGGAGAGAGAGGG
>NW_022196896.1:43878289-43892370 GCF_008632895.1 Mastomys coucha
AGAGGGAGGGAGAGAGAGAGAGGGAGGGAGAGGGAGAGAGGGAGAGGGAGAGAGAGGGAGAGGGAGGGAGAGGGAGAGGGACAACCAAACAATTGTATGCCAAGAACTATGCTATGAATAATTTTTCTATCTATGAAATTGTTAAGAGTAAAAAGAAAATTTATGGTAGTCTCTTTGAAGTAGCAACCTAAATTTAAAAAGCTTATTTCGGTAGTATACAAGTGCTTAGTTGAGATGAAAGCACTTTAATTATCTTAGCCCTTTGTTCAGGCATCCACTGAAGATCTTTGAATATCTACTACAGAAGTAAAGGGGTACCACTCCACTGCTTTCTAAGCTGTGCTACAGATTTCAGCACAACAGCTCTGCATTTTATTTCAGGGGAAATATTTCATCATCACTGTTGTGCTATACTGTGAAAGAGATCCTTGCAGGAGGAAGTGAGTCACTGGGCATGGGGAGCCTTGAAGTTTTATGAGACTCACAGGCTGTGCCTAGAGGACACCCCCTTGAGGGTTCACGCACTTCCTGTCTGCTCCTGCTTCCTGACTGCAGATGCAATGTGACAAGCACTGAACCAGGCTGCTTTTGCTGTACTTTCCCAATGATACTATGTCCACTCCAAAATAAATATGCCCTCCTTCGCTTCTTTTCTGGTATTTGGCCACAACAGTAAGAAAAGTAATTTTTACAATCACAAATTCAATTTCCTTAAATTTTATAGAGTTAGTTTGATTTATGCTGGTGTGAATTTTGGTAATATATGTTGTTTGAGAATTTTGTCTATTTGTGGACATAAACCTTTATCCAGAAATCTCAAGAATCTAAGTTCTGTAATAATGTCTTGTTACATTTTTTTGTTTTTTTGTTTTTTTGTTTTTTGGGTTTTTTTTTTTTTTTTTTTTTTTTTTTTTTTTTTTTTTTTTTTTTTTTTTTTTTTTTTGAGACAGAGTTTCTCTGTATAGCCCTGGCTGTCCTGGAACTCACTCTGTAGACCAGGCTGGCCTCGAACTCAGAAATCTGCCTGTCTCTGCCTCCCAAGTGCTGGGATTAAAGGCGTACATCACCATTAGCCGGCTACATTTCTTTTAAAACTAATTTGTATCCTCCCTTTTCTAGCTAGCAATTGCTTTACTCATCTTTTAAAAGAGCAGGCTACTGAGTTTCCTTTACTCTATACTATTTTCTTACTTTGAGCTTATTGTTTTTTCCTCTCTGATTTTCTTCCCAAACAACAATATAATGATGTAATATGGTCTGGGTTCAGCTCACCATTAGGATGAGGCCCTGAAAGGAGGAAAACCACTTTCCAAACAGTGGCTAAGCTCTGCATAGATTTTGCAGCCCTAAATCTTGTTTGGTTTGCTTTTGTTTGTGGTCTCTTCACTGATTAATAAGTTATCATCTAAAGTGTGTTGATTAATTTCCATGAATGTAAGGTTTCCCCAAATTTCAGGTGTTAATTTCCAATTTAATCTCATAAACATAAACTTAAACATTGACTTGACTTTTTTGTTTTATGGCTAGCTTGTGGTTTATCCTGGGGGATTGGTCAATCTGTGTTTGAAAAGAACATGTGCTCTGCTATTTTCTAGATAAGACTCCAAACACAGTAGTCAGGTATAATTGACTTTGTGCAGGGTTTTCTGTGGTCTTAGTCACTTTCTACTGTTGAGCAGTTATTGAAATCCTCACAGTGGCACTGAAAATCTCTCTTCCTGTACTTCCATGTGGAGCTGAGTCACTAAGGAGCCCTTCTGTTCTCAGCTGCATTCTCTCCAGATTCTTCATGTGTACTGTTTTGCGAGCTAGATTGGCTTTCATTCTTTCACTTTGTTTTTAAGGAAGAGATTTTATTATTTATTTATGTGTATCTGTGTGAGTGTGTGCATGGGTGTACAGGTGCCTTGAAAGTCCATAACTGCTCCTAACCATGAATCTTTCATCCAGTTCTTATTCTTTACATATCATGGTTTTATAATTCTTCACGCGTTAAGTACAATTGTGATCATACTCTCCCCTCACACCTCCCCTTAACTCCTCCAAAATCCACCCCATTTCCTCCCAACTACCCAATTTCATGTCTTCTTTTTGTATATTATATATTTTCATTTAATGTAAATGAGTATTTTCCTACATGAATGTACTTTATGCACGCATGGTATCCATGGACATCAGAAGACGTTGAGACACACTGAAACTGAAGTTACAGATGCTTGTGAGCTATCACATTGGTGCTGAGAATTAACCTCATGTTGGTGTGGGGTTGTATGACGGAGCATAGTCTACCTACTATGACCACACTGTTGAGGAAAATTGCTTCTCTAGAAGCCATCACCAGTCAACACTCCTCAGTTAGGTGTGAGGACTCCTGAGCACCTATCCTTTCCATGCTAAAAGACACAGGGGACTCCTCTTCTGCTGGTGGAGATATTAAGCAGGCAGTCACAGAGGCTGTGGGTTTGTGCATGCAGCCACCAGCCATGCATGGAAGGCACTGTTTTGCTCCAGTCCTCCATGACCTCTGTCTCTTTCTGTCTCTTCACTCTCAGAGTCCCTAAAACTCTAGGAAAGGGGATGGAGTGGATGTCTAATTGTGGCTAGCCCTTCACTGACATGCATTCTTACACATTCTATGCATTGTGACAAGTCATGAGTTTCTGTGTTAACCACCATTTTTATAATTTTTCATGTGCCTCGTGTCCTTTTGGTCATTCTGTCCTCTATTGCCTTCTTTCATATTTGACTATTCTTTTCTTATAGCATATTAGATACAATTAAATATTATTTCCACAATGTAGTGATTACAGTAACAACCTTCATCATTGAGAGGGTAATTAATTCTAATAAAAGATAGTAAACTTGTTTGTTCTATCTACATTTTTCCTTTTATGACAGTTATGTCATGTAGCATATAACATACACTCATATTTTGCATATCAATGCTAAATACTCCAGAACACTGTGTAGTCACTCCCGAACATGACACATCTTTAAGAAAAGCAATGACACAGGGAGACAGATGCAGACTTACATGGCTTTATATTTGCCTGCATACTGACCAAAGACCTTTCGGCAGAATTTCTTAAAAGCAGGTCAAGTTGAAAACAAACATTGAAGAGGGCTTTTCGCTTGATATGTCGGGTGGCTTTGTGCTCCGTGGTTTCTTCCTCTGTTTTTCTTTCTTTCCCCTCTCTGTGTGCAGATTCATCAAGCTGTTTTGTAGCCAATACTGTTTCTAAAGCAATGGGATAATGCTCTATTCTCTTCTATTATAAATATGGTTTTCATTGTGTTACATCTACACAATGGAGTACTACTCAGCTATTAAAAACAATAAATTTATGAAATTCTTAGGGAAATGGATGGATCTGTAGAATATCATCCTGAGTGAGGTAACCCAATCAGAAAAGAACAAACATGGTATCCACTCTCTGATAAGTGGTTATTAGCCCAGAAGTTTGGAATACAGGAAGAACAACCCACAAACCACAAGAAACTCAAGAAGAAGGAAGACCAAAGGTGGACATTTCATTCTTTCTTAAAAGGGGAACCAAGTACCCATAGGAGTGGCAGAGATTAACTATGGAGCAGAGACTGAAGGAAAGGCAAGCCAGCCTAAATATAGCTATCTCCTGAGAGGCTCTGACAATATCTGACTAATACAGATGTAGAGGCTCACAGCCATTCATCGATCTGAGTACAGGGTCCCCAGTGAAGGAGTTAGAGAAAGGACCAATGGAGCTGAGGGGTTTGCAGCCCCTTAGGACGAACAACAATATGAACTAACTAGTACCCTCAGAGCTCTCAGGGTCTCAACCACCAACCAAGGTCTGCACATGGTGGGACTGATTGTTCTGGCAGAGCGTGTATAGTGGAGGATTGCAAATTCAATCATCAATGGCCCTGTGAAGGTTCTATGCCCCAGTGTGGGGGAATTCCAGGGCCAATAAGCAGGAGAGGGTGGGATGGCAGGCATGGGGAGTGGGGAGGCAGCTGGGGTTTGTTTTTGTTTTTTTTTGTTTGTTTCTTTGTTTTTTAGAGGGGAAACTGGGAAGGGAGAAATTTACATATAAATAAAGAAAATATCTAATAAAAATTGAAAAAAAATAAAAATAAATATGGTTTTCCCTTGTATTTAAAATGTGTCTTTCTTATTCAATAGCTCAGAGTGACACATAGCAGCTTAAATGTCGATCTCTGTTTTTTCTGAGCCTTGTTCATGAGGTCTTGAATTTGAAGAATATAGTGCTGCTAATCAAATTTGAATTTTTCAGCCATTGTTCCTCCCATTTGATTTTCTTTCCCCATCTTTCCTTCCTTTTTAACACCTCTATGGTGTGTATTAGCAAACTTAATTTTGTCGCATGAGTCAATCAACTCTTGCCATTTGTCCTTTGCGTTAGAGTTTTCATTGACCTGTCCTAGATCACAGGCTCTCCTTTTATCTCGCTGTCCATTAAGTGTACTTTTGAAAACATTACTCGGAATATTGTTCTTTCAAATCTAAGATACCATTTTGAATTTTTTGCTTTATTCTCCTTTTCTGTACTAAATTCGTTTCATCACTGTTACCATATTTTCATTTACTATTTAGATACATTTTCCTTAATCTTCTAAAATTTTCATATTGGTTAACTGAAATATTTAACTGCCTAATCTAACATCTATGCCCTGATAGAATCTATTATTATTATTATTATTATTATTATTATTATTATTATTATTATTCATTTTTGCTTGGATAATTTAATTTGCATCTTCTTGCATCTTTATCTGTAAACTTTTGATTTAAAACTGGGCAAATCACTTCAGAACTATATAGTGAAGCATATTTATATTCCAGTGCACTTTATAGCTATGTATTTAACTTTTCTGGAAGTAAGTTGCTTCCCAAAGCATTGGTCTCTGCTGTTGCTGTTTATTCTCAGATCTTTTTTTTTTCAATTTAAAGTTTTATCCTTGATTTCTAAAGTTTCTTAACCCATTTTCCTTGTGTGGAAAGGTTCCTCTCATGTGGTTTTTAAATGTCTTTGTCCTTTGGTACTATATTATTAAAAGATACTTTAATTTGATCATCTAATTAACAATTTCATTTTCTAGTAATCTTTGTCTAAAGAATATCTTTATCTTTTAATTTCATGAAGACATTTTGTTTTATAGACTTTCGTCCAGTGTCTGAAAATGAAATAACTTCTGACACTTAAAATTTTTTGTTAGCATATATGTGTGTGTGTGTCCCTGTATGCTTGTTTGTGTGTATATCTGTGTATATCTGTCTTTCTGTCTCTCTATCTCTCTGTCTCTGACTCTGTCTCACACTCTGTCTCTCTCTGTCTCTTTCTCTGTGTGTCTGTGTGGTGTGTGTATGTGGTGTGTGTGTGTTTCTGTGTGTGTGTGTGTCTGTGTGTATGTGTCTGTGTGTGTTTGTGTGTGGGGGGGTTTCTGTGTGTGTGTTTGTGTGTGGTGTGTGTGTATGTGTGTTTCTGTGTGTGTGTCTGTGTGTGAGGTGTGTGTGTGTCTGTGTGTGAGGTGTGTGTGTGTGTGAGGTGTGTGTGTGTGTGTGTGTGTGTCTGTGTGTGAGGTGTGTGTGTGTGTGACAACAGTCTTGGCCATCTGGGTCAGGTCCCTCATATTGTTTCTAATAGCACTGTGGCAGGGGAGCTTCTGCCTCCTTTCTCCCCACTGTGGTTGCCCTGCATTCCAAATGCTGGCATGTAGGATACGTGCTGTTACTCTTTATGTGATCAAACTCACATGGACAAGCTGGGTTTTGAGTACACTTACCCACAGGTCACTTTCTTATCATGTTCTGTCTCCAGGTGATAAACAATCTGTCTGCTTATTTGGGTATCTTTTTAGTTCTATTCCCATGCCCTTCCTATGACTATGGTGAGTTTCTGACATGTTCAGGAGGGAGAGCTATGTGATACTGTGGGCGATTTGGTGTGCAGAAGCATGCTATCCAGGGACAGTCATCATTCTGCCTTTATCAGCCCCGGAGCACCGATGTTCTCTGTCTAGTCACCTGCCCTATCCTCAGCCCACGAGCAAACAGCTTCCCCACCTCTACTTCCTGCACACTGTTGAGATGCTGGCCCATCAACTCTCACTGATTGTCTCCAAGAAAAAACTTTTAACACATACTTTGAGCCATTGGCTTTGTGTCCAGGCTCACCTGGCTTCTCACCACACTTATCTTTGATCTGTGTTTAACTTGGGTTTTCCTACATTTACTAACTTTATGAATATGATCTTATCTGCCTTCTATAGTTCTGTAATTCTTAAACATTTCCTGATTGCTGGTGCCTGAAAAAAATCAACAGTCTTTTTCCCCCTGTCCTGGTTTGAATTTACACATCCATAAAAGAATGTTGTGTTTTATGAGATCATTACCGGCTTTCAGATGAGAGTAGTAATGGATCTGGGAGATGAGACAACTATCTTTACCCAGCTGTTTTCTCTTGCCTTATATGTAATTAAAAATCTATCCTGTTTCTGATAAATGGTAAGATTGCAGAAATATTTCATATGGCTGTCCCTGTGATATTTTGAGTGACGTTAAAAATAAAGCAGAGAATGGGGTTCATTAAGAGTTTGCTAGTTTCAAACCATGTCTTCAGTTTGGTAAAAAACTGAGTGCAAAAAGGAGAATTCTATTCACTCTGGAAAATTCTGCACACACACACACAGAGAGACACACACACAGAGACTTACACAAACACACACATACTACTACTACTACTACTACTACTACTACTACTACTACTACTACTACACACACACACACACACACACACACACATCACTGTAACACCAATGATTTTATTTTTCTATCGAGGAACCAGAGAAATTTTGAGTACCTATCACAGAGGAAAACAAGAAAATCCTGATCTTTTTATTTCCCAGAAGGCAAAGTGATATAAATTACCCCAGTGAGTGTCAACTGCAGGTTTCTGGGCAACTATGGTCTGAGCAATTACTCTAACAGTCAATAACAATGCAAATCTGATTAGCTCATTTCAAATGTGGGGCATAAAAAAGCTAATTAAATTGGCCTCCAGACAAGGAAAAGCTGATAACATATCAAGTTTTAGAATGAAGTAAGACATATAAATCTAGTTTATTAATATTAAATATTTATAAATGTATACATTTCATTACTTAATCAGACTTTGGCATTCATCTTTATATTAGAAACATGTTGCCATAATATTCTTCAGCAAATGTGACATAGCTGATTTGTACTAAGTCCAATAATACTTCATAGAATTTGGAAGCAAAGCTGGAGCCACCCATCGGTTGTAAATATCCTCTGTGGGGGCAATGTCACCAGTTATGCGCAGAATTCGTAGTCACAGGATTTCAGATGGAATGCTCTGATTGGTAAGACTGCTCTTACACCTTTGCATTTACCCCCGTGCTGCTCCCCAACAGGAACACTCCAAGCATGGAGATAGTTGCACATCACATGAACATGTCTTATTGGGTTTGTCTTTGCTAATCTGGAGTTCAAAGTCTGTCCTCAGGTCAAGGAGATATTCTGGTTGAACTTCAAACTCCTTTTATCCAAGACATGGGTCTTCCCAGTTTATATTAAAAAAAAATTAAATATCTTAACTTATAGTTGCTCAAACAATTCAAAGAAAATGGAATTTGTAACAATATTTTTATCCTTTCTAAATTATAATGGAACCTAAATCACACTGAAACCAAACAACATTAAAGATAAAGTGAGAAACCTTGTTTTTAAGAGTTGAAACTTAAAATTGTATTTTGCTATGTATGTTAGAACAACATGTCCTTCTGAAATAGGAGAGATGCCAGGTGCTAAGTGGAAAACATACTTACCTTTATCCACGGATGGTAGCATCCTGCTCCTGCTCCTGCTATTACTGAGGTACGAAGATCCAGAAGAGATCTCTTCTCACTCAACAGGCTGTGGGACTTTTATAGTCCTGCTTCATTGTATGAGGGTGTGGCTCATTCTAAGGATCACTTTTACAACTTCTTATTAAACTGCCTTATATAAATTACTTTATAGACATACAGGATTTAGCCTTTTCGATTGAAATGATGCCTACTTATAACCAATCACCTAATTTATTAATTTTAATTATTTTATGCTTGTGAGTGTTTTGTCTGCAAAGAATGCTGATGGAGGCCAGGAGTAGGGGATCAGATCAGGGAGTAACAGAGAGTTGTGAGCTGCTATGTGGGTTCAGGGAATCAAACCCAGGTCCTATAGATGAGCAGCCAGTGATCTTAACCACTGAGTCCTAGCTCCAGCTTCATAATTTTATTATTTGACCACACGTTTTACTATGTAATGGCACAATTCAAATCAGTGAACAGCAGTGGCTCGAAGAACACTTCAGCTTTTCCCAAAACCTGATTGCCATTCTCCTGAGTAAAAGAAGGAACGGCCCAATTTCATGTCTGTTACTATGATGAAATACCCTCAGACAAAGAAACTTGCAGTAGAAGTATTCATTTTCATTTACAGTTCCACGTCACAGTCTATCACCGCAGTAAGTAACGTTGGCAGGAGCTTGAGCCAACTGGTCATATCTCATTGCAGTCAAGAGCTACAAGAGAATGTGCATGGCGCAGGCTGTGGGGAAATAAAGGGGTAGTGGGAGACCCATGTCCTTCCAGGGCTCAGAGACACTGGGCAGGCAGACACAGGAGACTGCTGTGTGCTCTCCATGCTACTAGGTGGGCATTGGGCTGTGGAAAGCCACGGAACCCCAGTCCACAGCGGTGGGAGGGAGCAGTCCAGGGTTCCTGGGCCTCACTGAGGCCAAGGGCGACAGATTCTAGCTCTTGGGCATCACAGGAAGTCACTGGACACCACGAAACAGCTGAGAACAGGTGTGGCCCCCCGGGGTGGCAGTGACTCCAGACCCTAAAGGAGAAGCAGGTAGGGAGAAGGTGTGGGCAAGAGTCCTTGGTTGGTCTGGTGCGAGATTAGACACGGCTCTTTAGGGGAAGGCCTATTCCATTGCTCCAGAACAACAAGTCTAGATGAAAGGAGGCAGTCCATGGTTTTAGAGCTTTATTGTAGGGGAGAGAGAGAGAGAGGGAGGGAGGGAGGGAGGGAGGGAGGGAGGGAGATACAGAGAGACAGAAACAGAGAGAGAGTAAAAAAGTAGAGGCCAGCCATGGCCAAGTAGAGAGAATGGAAAGAGAGGAGATAGGAAGCAAGAGGTGAGAGTAAAGACAAGAAAGAGACAACCTTAAGAGAGAGAGGAGGGGCCAAGCAGCCCTTTTTATAGTGGGCTGGGCTACCTCGCTGTTGCCAGGTAACTGTGGGGCAGGGCATATCTGGCTGTAGTCAGATGACTGTGGGTGGAGTCCAGCTAGAATACTAGGAGCTTGGGGCATTGCCCTACCTTGACTGATAGCCATAGGTTAATGGATTAGAGAGCTCCTGGTGTCAGGTGTCTATGTCTGGAGGAGTAGCTCACTGTTCTTGTAGAATTTTCTACTGGGTCTCTGGAGTAAGCCTCACTCAACCAGAACACAACATGGTCCAACAAGAATGGACACATCCATCCTTATTTGGTGGCTCAATGTACTCAGCAAAGTTTTGTATTCTTGCACACTTTAGGATCCACTGCCTAGAGAATGGTGCAGCCCACAGTGGGTTAGATATTCTCAAAACAATTAACTTAATTAAAACCATCACCCATAGACATGCCTGCAGGCCAAACTAATGTAGATAATCCTTTGTGGAGACTCTCTTCCCATAAGTCTTGGTTGTGTCAAGTTGACAAATCTGACCATCACACAGATCGTGAAGGAAAACAAATTCTGGGTATGGTGTAGTAAGTAAACTTGTAATGGAAGGATTAAAAGGCTGAGGCAAGAGAACTTTCAGAATCTGAAGCCAGTCCTGGCTACATAGCAAGACTCTGTCCTAAAAAATTTTTAAATTGCTTTGGTGAGTCACACATGTAATTCCACTAGCTAGGAGGATAACTCTTGAAAATTGTTGTGTGTTACAGGCTAGCCTTGGCTACAGAGTGAAACTCTGACTCAAAAAAGAGATAACAAGGAGTAATTTTGCAATTATGAGTTATAAACTCAAAGACAAACTCAACTATTCAAGTGATGCATACTAAAATATAACTCGTATCTTATTCCATAAGTATTTCTGTCTATTAGAAACATGATTTCTGTAGATAAACTTCTAAAGAGAGTAATTGAGTTTAAGTCTCTCTCCAGTTTCATTTCTATGAAAGTTATGGTATCTGGTCTTATCTTGAGGCCTTTGATTCACCTACAATTGACTTTTGTGCCAACTGATAATTAAAATTATGAATCTATTTTCATTCTCATAAATGCACCTATCCAGTTTGATCAACACTGTTTACTGAAGATGCTGTCTTTTTTCCAGTGTACATTTTTCTTGTTAAAAAAAAAATCAGGTGTCAATAGATGTGTAGAATCATGTCTGGGTTTCAATTCCATTACCCTGATACACATGTCTGTTTTATGTCAATAGCATGCTGTTTTATTATAATAGCTCTGTCATATAACTTAGAATCTGAAACAGCAGCACCTCCAATAGTTCTTTTATTATTAAGGAATGTTTTAGCTATCCTGGCCTTTGTGTGTTCCACATGAAGTTAAAGATTTTTTTTTCAGATTCTATGAAGTATTTCAGTGGAATTTTGGTGACGATGACATTCAATGTATGGACTGCCTTTGGTAGGAGGGCCATGGTTACACTATCAATGCTACTGATCCATGAGCATGGTCTTTCCATCTTCTGGTGGCTTCCTCAACTTCTTTCTTTGATAGCTTAAAATTGTTATGTAAATATGTTACCTAACAAAGGCTGTAAATGTTTTGTTAAGGCAAGCTGCCATTGGTGTTAAAGGGAAATTAATTGAAAAGGCTCTATCTTATCTTCATTTCCGTCCTTAAGGCATTCTTATTTATTCATCTGATTATTCATTTAGAAATATTGATCTTGTCATATATATAAAGTAATATATGAGAAGCATTCAGCTTTATGAGAAGTTTTTAGTGTAAAAAGTATATTACAACAGGAGAAAAGACTGTTAACTCAATTCTGCAAAGTGCAGAACACATATTCTAAATGTGTATATTTTAAAACTTTTAACTTTTGTATTTTAACTTTTAATTGTGCAAATGTAAGTCTTAATTACAATACCCATCCCTCCCACGTATACTATTTCCCCAAGCTCCACCTAAAACACTCAATACCCTTCCTAGTAGCTATGTCTCAGCATCCAATTGTCAGTCAGAGGTATTGTCCCAAGTGGTGCAGCTTGAATGTTAAATGTCCCCACATAGGCTCTGTCCCCAGCATGAAGTGGTTATTAGAAGCCATCTAGGAAAGGCTATGGCAAGCAAGTGAGTTCCTGGAGATGGCAACCCTTTCACATTACTGTAATGTTTATGATCTGAGATACAAGGTCTTCAGAGACTTCATCTCAGGATTTCTTCTTACTGCCTTTCTTGTTACTACTGCATAGTCAAATAATTCTTGGGCATTGGTCCACCCTATTGAGCAAATTTCCTACAGATCAACATGAAGATGAACTTTCATGAAGCAATGCTGTTTAGATGAATTAATGAACTCATTTAATTTGATTCAAATGATTTTAGGAACAAAGTTTAAGGAGGTGGTTTTAGTTATTTTGTCAGAGAGATGTAATAAAGTTAGAATCAAAAATAGAATGTGGCAACTCATAGAATAATAAGTGAAGGCTGCATATGAGTTTTCATAATTACACTAGGAAGAGAAAAAGCCTTGGGACAAATTTGTGATCAAGGAAAATCATTCATTCTGGGTCACGTCCAAGGATGAGGCCACAGGTGTGCACAATGATAAAACAAGACGATGTGAAAGTGTGTGTGTTTGTGTGTGTGTGTGTGTGTGCACGCGCCCACACATAACCGTGCATGCTGCTGATTTTCCTCCTTTCTTCCTTTTCTCTCTGAGTCACAAAGAATTAAGGAACTCTGAGCCTCTTGCCTGGCCACCTAGGTGTCCTTGAGCTAGGGGAAAAAAAAAAAGAGCCCAGGTAACAAAGCTTTTTTTCCCCCTTAGTCCCTAGTTGTTATCAGCAGGAGTTCAAGTGTCAGAAGCCAGGGACTTTTGGCTACAGAATAGCAAAGAGTTAAAGAAAGAGATAAGTTACCAAAAGTGAGCAACTTTTGCTCCAGCTATGGCAGACATCACCCTCCTACTGTTCTCAGAGAACTGGAGGAGGAGCTGAACATCAGCAGGTGGTGTCTGAGAAGGTGGTGGAATATTTTTTCCCATTAATTTATTCACTTTACATACTGATCTCAGTCTCCCAACCCCCTCTCACATAGCACCTCCCTCAGTCCCTCTTTCTTTCTCCTCTGACAAGGGCAAGCCCCCCTGTGTTGCTGCATTTTCTCTGCCCAATCACATTAGGGTAGTGACAGGCCTGTGAGTGGACAGGAATAGAGAGGCGGAGCTAGAAGTTGAGAAGTTGAGGAAAGAGGTCAGAGGTAAAGGAGAGGAGGAGAAGCGAAGTTGAGGCAGATGAACAAAAAGATGATCCAGACCACATAGCTAAGGTTTTTATAAGGTTACAATAATTGGGTTAAAACATTATCTTTATCATTTGGCTCTGAAATTGTTGTACTGGCATCTTGTAAATTGTGATCTTATTGATATATAAACCTGATTGGATAATTAAACTTTAAGAGTCATGTTTCTACCAGGGTTACTAGACCCTAAGATGACTGATTGTGGGGTGTGTAGAGCATTGCATGTAAGCGAGATGATCTTGCTAGCTGCGAGAGAAGAGCAGGAGCCCGTCAGGAGCCCGTCAGGACATAGTGATGGGGCCGGCCAGTAGTGGCACTAGGGAAGGAACATGGTAGAGTGATCTTTTTTAATATTTCCTGCAACATCTTGGATACCAACCCATCCTGGCACTTCAAGTCACTGCAGGACTAGGCAAATCCTCTCTCCCAAAGGTACACTCTTAATATTAAAGCGTGGGTTTGTTTCAGTTTTTGGTTTTTTGATTTTTGATTTTTGATTTTTGATTTTTTTTTTTTTTTTTTTTTTTTTTTTTTTTTTTTGATATCAGGAGAGAACATGGCATCATCCCATTTGGTACCAGCTGAGGTTTCTCTGTTTCTAAAGCTGGGCTGATCATCGGGGTGATGATTAACTTCTTGTACCCATTGTTGCCCTCAGCTTCCTGATATGATTTAATAATAAAAAATGCTAATGAGTAACTGTGTACCCTGAGGATTTAAGGTAGAAATGACCTTCCTTCCTTCCTTCCTTCCTTCCTTCCTTCCTTCCTTCCTTCCTTCCTTTCTTTTTTTGGTGGTTATTTTTGTTTGTTTTCTATTAATTTATTTACTTTACATCACTGCTCCCTTACACAGTCCCTCCACCATCCCCCATTTCCAGTCTCCTTTGAGTGAGTAGAGGCCCTGTTGGACTCCACCCCCATAGTTACCTGGCAACAGCCATGTAGGACTGGCCCACTATAAAAGGGGCAGCGTGTCTCCTCCTCGCTCTCTTACTCTTGCCTCTCTCATGCCTCTTGCTCCTCTTGCTCCTCCTCTCACCCCATTCCCTACTTCCCTCTCTCCACGTGGTCATGGCCAGCCTCTACTTCTCTCTCTCTCTCCTTCTCTCTGCCTTTCTCTGCCTCTGCTACCCTCTTAACTCCCCTCCCCATGCCCTGAATAAACTTTATTGTACACTATACCTTCATGTGTCTGGTTCCTCACGGGGAAGGGATGACTTGGCATAGGACTGCCAAGGTACCCCTTTCCCCCATACCTCACCACACTCCCATAGAACATATCTTAATACCTCTTTATTTTTTTTATAATCACAACAGGCCCCTCGTCTCTATCCCCCAACCCTGGTGCATCAAGTCTCTGCAGCCTCATCTTTTCTTACTGTGCTAGACCAGGCAGCCCAGTTAGGGCAATGAAATCCACAGATAGGCAATAGCTTTAGGGACAACTCCTACACCAGCAGCTTTTTGGACCCATATGAAGACCAAGCTGCACATCTGATATATATATATATATATATA
>NW_022196896.1:43892415-43893239 GCF_008632895.1 Mastomys coucha
GTGTGTGTGTGTGTGTGTGTGTGTATGTGTGTAGGAAGACCTAGTTCCAGCCAGTATGCGCTCTTTGGTTGGAAGTTAAGTCTCTGAAAGCCCCATGAGTCCAGGTTAGTTGACTCTGTTGGCTTTCCTATGGAGTTCCTGTCACCTTTGGGGCTGCAATCCTTCCTCCTATTCTTTCATAAGAGTCCCCAAGCTCCATACACTGTTCGGCTGTAGGTATATGCCTCTATCAGAGTCAGTTTGTGGGTGGGGCCTCTCAGAGGACAGCCATGCTATCCTCATTTAGGCTCAGCAGGTCTGATGAGGGTGGGAGGAGAGGAGGCAGGAAATAGAGGTCCCCTGGCATAGCAGGCTGCCCAGTACAGCCCAGTCGCTCTACCGTGGTTGTAGAATCTTTGAGAGATGGAGACTTTCTGGATGGAGTATGTCAACAGAAGCAGGTCTTTGGGTTTTATTGCCTTGGTGTACATGCTATCTTCTCTTAGCTTCTGTTACCCAGACTCATGCTCTTACCACGAAGCCTTTCACACAAAGGACCTGCAAGCCAAAACAAAGCTTCCTCCCTTAAATTGTTTATCATCATAGCAACAAAGACACCATGCTGCTGAATTCAGAAGTTGCTGCTACTATCCAATCCATCCCTGTACACTTCAACAACACTTTCTCCATCCCCCTCCCTTGGTTTTCCTCTCTACTCTCCCCTGCAATGTCAACACTAGGATGGCAGAGTGGCAGAGGTTAGAAGAGACTTGTGGCAGCAGACATGGAGGGAGGCAGGACTCACTAGATCTCCTAGCAGACATGGAGGGAGGCAGGACTCACTA
>NW_022196896.1:43893303-43936524 GCF_008632895.1 Mastomys coucha
CTAGATCTCCTAGCAGACATGGAGGGAGGCAGGACTCACTAGATCTCCTAGCAGACATGGAGGGAGGCTGAGCTCATTAGATCTCCTAGACATCCACAGTATTAAAGCCCAAGGACAGTTCGAAGATCAGATGTGTGACATAGACTCTAGTATAACTTGGAGACCTATGACTTTATAGGGGAGCAGGAGAAACCTATAGGTATCTTTGGACCAGGTTGTAGGAAGGACTGCAATAGAAAAATAAGTATTATGAAAGGAGTGTTAAATAATAGAAAATTTTGAAAGGGAAGATAAAAGAAAAAAACAAAAGAAAAGCTTCCAGTGTTTTCAAAATACTATAGTTGATTTTTTGGAATAATAAAAATACCTCAAAAAACCATCTCAAAAAAAAAAGCTCAAAAAAATACACAACTGCTATTTGTTTATATAACTATTTTTCTTTTTCAAAACAAAAGTATTTTGAGCCATTATCACTTTATAGTGTATAAGAAACAAACAAACAAAAAAACTATAAATGGAGAATAACCAGCATTTATAAAGTTACAATATAATGGGTTAATGCCAAGACAAATAAGGAACATATTTTTGGTGGCTTTAGTTTCATTTTATTTCTATTGAGTCAATAAGAATAAAATAGTTCCATGTTTGAAACTAAAACAGCATCTGTCAAGACTCTGCCTCTTCTAGAAGTGGAAGCTGATGTTGGAGGGAGCAGTATTACCCTAAGCTCCAGGGGGAGCAGGAGAGGCTATAGTCACCAACAAGAATCCAAGGTATTTGACTGGCACTGACTTATTAAAGCCTGTACACTGGTAAGAAAGAAAGAAAGAAAGAAAGAAAGAAAGAGAGAAAGAAAGAAAGAAAGAAAGAAAGAAAGAAAGAAAGAAAGGAAGGAAGGAAGGAAGAAAAGAAAAGAAAGAAGGAGGGAGAAAGGAAGAAAGGAAGAAAGGAAGAAAGGAAGGAAGGAAGAAAGGAAGGAAGGAAGGAAGGAAGGAAGGAAGGAAGGAAGACCAAAGAACAATATAAGAAACCTACCATTTTGGCTTATTTCCCCAGTGGGATATCAACAAACCCCTGCCCAGTTACTATCCATGGAAATCACCATCCATTGATGGTCTGCTGAACGTGAGATTTCAGGTCGAGAGAACAAGAGATTGTACAATAACAAGGTATTTGCAACAAGAACAATAGTTTGATCACCACTCTGCTTCCTGGCAGCTTCATAACCCCAAGCTGTTCATTGAATTTCCCTGAACTTATGATCACTTATGCACAGCACATAAATAATAAAACCAACCTAAGTCGGGCTCTATTAAAAATAAACTAGATGCCGCCTTAGATATATCCATTTATGTAACAAAATACCCTAGAACACAGCTGTGAAGCTTTATAGGGCCTGTTACAACTCACTTCTCATGTTGATGATCATCTGTCAGGATTCTGAGACAGTACCAGGATCACAGAACAAGACGCACCACTTAGGGACTTAAAGTTAGAAAATATATTTCATCATGCTCTTTCAAATTCAGGTGTACTTTATTGTGGTTTGGAGGACTCTGATGAACAACTGGGGAAGTGAGTACAAAGCAAAGATTTAATTGAGTCATTGGGCTAAAAGGATAAATGATGCCTCATGTTTCCTCAGAACCATCTTGCACAGTTGCCAAGTGAAGAATCTCCATAGACCACTGCTCATATTCAAGTTTCATTTCACTGTTCCACATCTATTTTTACCTTACGAGGTACTCCTTTACTTTCCTTAGTTTATAGGTGAGATGGCGCATAGAAGAATGAGGCAACTTGCCTTTAGGGTCGTTAGAGATGCCATGGCATCTTAGTTAAGAATTGTGCATCAACCTCTGCCTCATCAGCACCCTCCTACCCACTTACTTACTCATGTGATGGAGTTATTCTGTCTGTGAACACTAACCCTTGATAGTCTGATTCATACTGACTATGCTTAGGAAATACTTTCTGACAAATTGACTTTCCAAGGTGAAATCTTTCCAGACATAAATTTCCTGTGTTGTGACCAAAGTAAATGAAACAAATTACTACTCAATAGCTCAAGGTCAAAATTTGTCCAAATTGGAGCTAGAATTGAATGAATCATTTATTGTCCTCATTGGGAAATACCAAGAACAGAGCCCAGGGATGACAAGTTGATCTATAGAGAAGCACAAATTGAGCCAGAACGAACATGATCTGCTTCCATGCTTTGAACCATCATGTCAGAATCATCAGGGCAATATCACAATTCTGGTACATTTAAGATCTGAACTATATATAAATGTATGACTTGAGATAAAACATTGGAATAAATATATAGCTCAACCTAAAGCTTCTATACAAAGTGGGAAGTTCATCCAGTTAATATTCACTAAAGCTATGTTGATATAGTTGTGATGTCCAGAAAACAACTTAAAGAAGAAATTATTTCTTTGGGCTCATAGTTTCACAGGTTTCAGCTCATGGTTGGTTGATCAGTGTACATGGGCAGAGCATCATGTCTATGGGAGCATTAGTAGAGTTTCTTTACCTTAGTCTTTGCTTGCCTTACAGGAAGCAAAGAATAGGAAGAAAAGAAGGAACAGACATAATCTGCAAAGGAAAGCCCACAGTCTACCTCTTGCAGCTGTGCTTAACCTTCCAAAGCTTCCATGGCATCTAAATCAGGACCACCATCTGAGATTCTACATTGATGCTCATTCAGAGCATCTTACATTCACACCCACCATAACACCCCATTGTGCTATAGGCTGGAAACATGTTTCTGCCCTAAGGACCTTCTAGAAGCAATACTTATAAGTCTGTGCTTATAAGAGTCACACGATGATGAAGGAGGCAGTCCAAAGAGAAAAAATATAGTGCATAAAATCTAAAGGTCTGAAGAAAAATTTAATGGCATTTAATCATCTAGAGCAAGAACCCTAGCCATGAGTAGAATAGAAATAGAAATAATAGTAGCTTAAGGGTTTTATTATTATGTAAGCCATCTGTATCCCCCCAAAAGACACATCTTATAGAAGTCATCAGATACTGATCTGAGAAATGGGTTAGGATGGCCCAACAACAGGCTATGCTGAGGACCAGATTGGCAGCAGTAGAACTGGTAGCAAAATATCTATAGGAGGCATCATATCAAGAGGGAAAAGATTCCTTGTCAATAGGTGACAGGGGCTATCCTTCCTCAGACTCTGCTTCTGAGTTATTGGTGGTTCATCCATGTGAAAAGCCAAAGCAGTCTGAACTCAAAGAGGAAATAAATGCTGTCAATTGAGATGAATCAGTGGAGGAAATACCGTCTGCCAGATGGTTGTTGTAAGTACAGCCTGACAGAATAGGGCAGAAACATAAGGGGAATTGCTGTTCTCCCTTCAGCCTTGCTTGCCCCACATGTGGTCCACAGATCACTCACTTTGACTTTATCTGAGAGTTTGTTAGAAATGAAAGGTGGTGGTGCACACAATTAATTCCAGCACTAGGGAGACAGAGGCAAGCTGATCTCTGAGTTCAAGGTCAGCCTGGTCTACAGAGAGAGTTCCAGGACAGCCATGACTGCACAGAGAAACCATGTTTCAAACTCCTCACAAAAGAAAGAAAACAAACTCAAGCCCAACATTGAGCTACTGAATATTCACTTTAACTAGAGTTCAACGAATCTCTATAAACACCAACATTTGGGAAGCACCGCTCTGGAGAATGCCTTTCCTTCGATGTACTTGCAGAAAGAATAGACCTGCCTTCTGGGTTTTTATTTCTATTTTTTGTTTGTTTGTTAGTTGGTTTTGTTTTGCTTTTTGATTGTTTGTTTGCTTCAGAAAGCAATATTTAACCAATTTTAGGACATAGGCACTATGTTGTGGTTAGGTTAGGACTTGAGAAAAGATGAAAGGTTACCAGAGCTGATTGAATATGGTACATTGAGTGGCTCTTTACAGCAAGCCACCCACTGACAGTTACCAAAGGGGACAAGTGCAAATGTCCCACCCACCCTGAATTCCTGTTAGCTAATCCCATTTAGTAGGTACAGTGGACAAAACAGAAACAGATTTCAAAAAGATCAAACATGAATGTTTTTTTGTTAGTACAGTTATAGAGGGGAGATTCCATGCTTGAAGAAACAGAATAGGATGATGGTTTCCAAGAGCTAGAAAGAGGGACAAATGGAGAAATGTTCCCATTACACAAGATGAATGCATTCTAGAGTTCTAAGTACAGCAATGTAATTATACTAATCACAATGCATTTTATATTTGAAATTTGCAGACATGTCTTAGTTGCTTTTCTTATGATGAAATACCATGACCAAAACCAACTTGGGGAGGAAAGGGTTATTTCATCTTACAACTCTCAGGTCAGACTCACTCACTGAGGGAAATCATAGCAAGAACTCAATGCAGAACTAGAAGCAGGAACATATGTAGGAGACCTGAAGAAATGCTGCTCATGGCTTGCCCTCCATGGCTTGCTCAGTCTGCTTTCTTATGCAATTCAGGGTTACCTGCCCAAAGGTTGTGTTGGACCCTGAAAGGCAGTCTGTATTCTTGGTTGAGTGATGCTTACTCCGGAGACCCAGTAGAAAATTCTAAAAGGTATGGAATAGTAAAACGAAGCCCCCAGACATAGAGGCCTGACACCACGAGATTGTGGCTAGACAATGCCACAAGCTCCCAGTATTCTGTCTAGATTCCACCCCCATAGTCACCTGACCACAGCCAGGCAAGCCTTACCCCACAGTTCCCTGAGAACAGAAAGATAGCACAGCCCACTATGAAAGGGGCTGCCCCCCCCTTACTCTTAATTTCTTGCTCTTACTCTCACCTCTTGCCTTCCTACTTCCCCTCTCTCCATATAGCCATGGCCAGTCTCTACTTTTCTTCTCTGTCTCTCTCTGTCTCTTTGTCTGTCTGTCTGTCTGTCTGTCTGTCTGTCTCTCTCTCTCTCTCTCTTTCTCTCTCTCTCTCTCTGTCTGTCTGTCTTTCTCTTTCTCTGTCTCTGTCTCTGTCTCTGTCTCTCTCTGTCTCTCTCTGTCTCTCTCTCTCTCTCTCTCTCTCTCTCTCTCTCTCTCTCTCTCTCTCTCTCTCTTCTACAATAAACACCTTAAGACCATGGACTGCCTCCTTTCATCTAGACTCACTTGCTGGAGCACTGGATTAGGCCTTCCCCTAAAGAGCAGCCTAATCTCCCACAGGAAGGTTTCCCAGCATTTCCAGCTGTGAGACAGAACAAGGACTCTGGCTGCCCAGGGAACCACCCAGAGCCCCCTTTTCTGCCACCCCCTTTCTCCCTTCGGCCCTGGGACAGACTGAGCTGCTCCCAGGGCCTCCAATTGGTTCTCAGCTCTTCCTGGTATCCAGTGACACCTGGGATGGCTAAGACTGAGAACCTATGGGACTGTTCCCTTCCCACTCCACTCCTTGTGGAGTACCCAACCTCTGGTTGGATGTGGGGCCCTTTCCACCTCCTTATTTCCCCCTGATGCCCGACAAGGTTGTATTGCCTACAGTAAGCTAAACCTTCATCATTAAGCTCAATATCAATCATTAATCAAGAAAATTCCCTACAGATTTGCCTACAGTCAAATGTTAAATTGACAGCAAAAATTAAAATCAAAAAGAAAAAAAACAAGACAAAGTATATCTTAGTCTCATTATACACTCAAAAGTAATTTTCATGTGGTAATTTATAATTATTAGCTTGATTTTAGCAAATACTTCATAATGAATGTACATGAAAGTGATCAAGTTGTATATCATAAATATACACTTGTTTAATTGTTGATTATATCTTGTATATTATAGTTCAGGTGATCCATGGATCATGTACAAGAACCATTTTCAGTGGTGCTACTCATAAGAGTGTGGCACGGAAGGGACCTTGGGATTATAAGGGAACAAAAGCCAACCCGGAGGCTAGTCCAGCAGCAGATGTTTCCTTTCTGTGCTGACCACCTGCCTGTGCTCTCCAGTGATGCCTTCCTCCCATTTCTTATATTGCACTGTGCACTTCCAGATTCCTGTCATTTCTTTGGATCTTCTCTCTCTGATAAGGACTGTGACCACTCTCACTATGTAAGATGATCCAATAAATCCATCTGTTTAAACAGCCGGAACATGCTACCTAGTGTGATGAGCCAGAAGTGAGAAGATGGAAAGTTCAATGCCAGGCCTGGTTGCATACAGAGACTTTACCAAAAAATATTACATCCCTGTAGTCCATCTCACACCCATAAATGGCTGGCCAACTATAAGTCCAAAGTTACCCAAAGAAGTAATTGTTTACCTAGGACTTATATGCCCAGTGTCAGAAGACTGACCCACCCGGTAAAGTCTAGAGAGTCCTAGAAAGATGTAGGCATGGTAGAATGGGCCATTCTGGAAGGAGTTCAGAAGTCTAGACAGCCAAGAGAAATGCAAAAGTAGAATCTTGTCTCAAGAGGCTTCAGAGATGACCAGCCTCTATTGGCAGTGGGCTACAAGTTACTTGCATTATCTTCTGTCATGGAACCTGACTACAGTGTCCCATGTCCTGAAAATCTGCCTGAGGCTGAGCTCAAGACAAGACAGAATCTAGTCTGTGGCATGGTTACTACAAACTGCTCTGTTGGTGAAAGAACAGAAAGATAAGCAAAGAAAAGGGCAGTTTGGGTTTAATATGGAGACAAGTTGAGTGCCTGGAAAGTAGAACTAACTGTTAAAAAGATTATCATCACTATAGAGAAGCTTAGAGCAATAGGAATGATACCCAGATAGCAAGGCACCACCCACATGAAGTTTCATTTAGTAAAGATACAAATTCATTTGAAAGATTAGAGACTTGACTGAGACTAAATTGACTTAAGAAGAGAGTCATACCACAGGTGCTTTTTTTTCTTGCTATCTCCTTTATTTTACTTTGGATATTGCCATATGATGGCTTAATGTTTGCATCCACAGCGCCTATTTTATTACACACACACATACACACATACACAAACACACACACACACAAACACACACACACACAAATACACACACACACACACATGCTAGGATAATAGCATAATGAGACTTGGCATGTTAAATTGGTACTTTGGATGGATAACTGCTGAGTCTGTAACATTACCATTGAGCTGTTGAAACAACCCTGACACTGCTTTTCAATATACTCCTTATAAGTATATAAGATTATTAGTAAACTATAATGTTTTCATTTCCTTGTATTAAAAACATTCACAATCTCTTTCAATTTTTCACTAAAACATAAATGAGCACACACACAATTACTAACTTAAAGTAACCACAGCAAAACGTATCACCATATTTCCCTTTATTATTAAATTTATAAGCTATCTCTGGAGAACCAGAGGAGGAAGCCTGGTAACATTAATCTGGTGGGTTTTTTTTCCTGAGAGACTGAAGCAGTTCCTTCTGTTTTCAAGAAGACAGTTTGTCATCTTGAGTTTCCTTCATGTCCTGCTGCTCTTCTTGCTAAGAACAATTTTGATCAAGAATCACAGCTGGAAGCTTGGCCAGAGTTCTCTGCTTTTATCACCCTAAAGGTTTGAAGATGACATAGGAAAGCTCCATCGTAGTATAAAGATTTCCTCACTGCTGTCTCATCTTTAATTACCTAGGTGCCGTGAGTAAATATGAGCCTAGTACAAACAGCTTCTGCAAACATAGCTTTGGTTTAAACATCCTGTGCTGAGCAGGCACCGTAAGTATTTTCTAAAAATATCCAGCAACAAACCTGAGATGTGACTAGTACATGTCCCTAATCCACAAAGTTGTAATGCTAAATTCCCACTTCTCATGTCTCGAAAAATTTCTGAGGCTCTTTACAAAGTAAAAACCCAAACCTGACCTTTCAAAAAGAAATAGTATCAAGTAAATTCTAAAAGTAAAGAATTGAACAAGACTAGAAAACCATATTATAGAAATTCATAAGAAAAGGAATGGAATTTAAAATAAAATCTAAATGTGTGCATGTATGTGCATCGCTCTCAGAACCTGCCATTTACCCATCAGAGAAACCACTACTAAACTTACTTGTGTGTAGAGTTCATGAAAATAGACTAACAGATTACAAATCCCATGGATGGCTGGGGAGATGAGTCAGCAGTTACAAGCACTGACTGCTCTTCTAGAGGTCCTGAGTTCAGTTTCTGGCAATCACATGGTGGCTCACAAATTTCATGAAAGCCATCTCTCTTTCTGGTCCCCAGAAACTAGCCTTATATTTCCCTTTCTCCTCAGGCAAGCAAAGTGAACACATCTACATTTATACAGCAGAATTTCACTAGAAATCATGCCAGCCATAATTTTGACAGGGTGGGGATATGAGTGATTCTAGTTTTGGGACCCCATTTTTTTATGAAGAGGAATAACCTTTTGTTTACTCTCTCTTCTTTGAAAGAGGCACAGGGCTGAAACCTGTGAGACACTCTGATAAATGTCTACTGATAATAACCTAACAGGTTTCTGGGCAGTAATGTGCTAACAGCCGCCCGAAGTGGGGAACTGCAGGAATTCCCCAGTAAAGGTGGAAAAAAGAGGGTTAGCAGTGGAAGGCTGTCGTGAACATATTTTTCTAGCTTTACCAATCTGTGTTCATGTTCTACTTAGAAAATTGAAAGGGAGGAACTGTTGCCATTATCAGTAAAATGCTGTTATTGTAGTTATTTAATTAATTCCCACAAGACAGACCTGCAAGCTAGAATATATAGAGATGAAATAATTCACTTCAGAACAACATGGAAAGTGAGAAGTTTACTTGGCCTATGGTTGATCATAAGCTGTAACAATGTATCATTGGATGATTACAGGGTAGTTACCCAAGTCATTATGGATGCACTTTGAACCACATCATATTCATTTATGAAAATAAAGCCAGCCATGATGATTTGAACTGGCAGTCTTAGCACTTGGGAGGCTAAAGTAGGAGGTTTCCATTAGTTCAAGGCCAGTCTGGGTTACAGAGCAGCAAGATTTTGCCTCAAAGAAAAATTATTGTAAAAGAAATCTAGCCTAGATTTCACAAGCTGAACACCTACAGGTAAGAAAATAAACTATTCATAAAATTATACAATTTCAATTGACTATTTTTGTTTTTTAAAAGTCTTTACAAATTTGTTATAGCTTTTACTTAGTTATTGTATATATGTGTGTATGAGTGCGTGTGCATGTGCATGTTGTATGCATGAGTGTGTGTGTGTGTGAGTGTATAGCACACCTGCCACTACCAGCTTGTGAAAGTCAGAAGATCAGATCACCATTATTATTCTTGTTTTTTAAAGACAAATCTTTACTTTGTACCCCAGGTTGCCAGGCTAGCTGAGCCTGCGCTCAAGTTTGCATCTCTCCTAGGCTCCCCTGTACTGAGACCACAGTACTGTGCCATTATGCCTGGCATCACTTTGATTTCTAAAGGCTTTCATAATCTCCCTGTCACACATAGATCTATAATCTGCATAAAACTCATATTTAGTCCTCATGTGAATGTTTAATTAACCTAGAACAGGTTTTGAAATTGTACCCATGTCTAGTGTACAAGTAGGTCAAATTTATCATAAATCAAACGTCTAAATACCTATAAGTTTTCTGCAGAATTCTGTGTCTAATCTGTTTGAATAATTTACATATTTTATACCACTCCAGCACTATGTGAATCTTGTGAATAGAATGTTAGTATGTCTATTCATGCTACCTTTACTTTCTACATCATTTATTAGTTGTCTTTATGTCAGTTCCCCTACTAGATACCACAGACTAACAAAAGTCCAATGCCAGAAATGAGTTACTACTTTTGGATTTGTTTGCTACTCAAGTCTGATAGACCAGCAAACACTTCAGGCTTCACTCCACTTCACTTGGTTACACTCCAGAATTTGACAGTAAGACCTTATTGCTAAAGACACCCCATACTTGAGTCACAGGGCATAAAGAAATCAAGGTAACACTGACCTAGAGACTGAGTCCCTGCTGGCTAGCTTTAATAATTCTGTAAGGTTCCATGCATACTGCCAGAGAAGAAAAGCAGTCATCAATGGTAAGCACACCGAACCTCTATACAATACTGTAATGAGTGGATTGGCAAGACACCCATGCAACAATGGCACAAACATCAAAGGAGTACAATTACTTTCTCTTTGAATTTAAATCTGACTCCATGAGATGAAACCCATATCTGAAACCACTATTGGACAGGAGCTTGCAATTATGTTGATTCTAGCTCTAAGGAGAAAACAGACTTCTCTAATTCTGCTAAAGGGGTATAGTATTAAATGAACTCCTAACAACTTAGATTAATGAATGCGTCTCTTTAACCATCATCAGAGAAGCTTCTGTCTTCATAGGTTACCACAAATGGCCAAGGATCAGAAAACAAGAGACTGTAGAATGCTCAGCCATGAATGGGGAATCTATATCACACTCCTCCTCCTCCTAAAACTTAAGGATCATTGTGGAAGAGGCAGAAAAAGAGTGTAAGAGCCAGAGGCAGTGACGACTTCTGAACACCGAGAAGCTGCTGTAAACATTGACTCAGAGCAAATGTAATAGCACGCAGAAGACCGTTGTGAACTCAAGTCAGACTAAAGCCCAGCGCAGAGCCAGATGGGCAGGAAGACCTGCTGCTGCAAGCCCATGCTCAGTGGCTGAAGACTCTAGAATTTAATGTGCAAGGAGTGTGGCAGCAGAAAAAACCAAAAGACAAAAAACAAAAGCAAAACAAAACAAAAAGCCTATCGCACCCGTCAAGAAGAACAGAGTTCGATGGCCAACAACACAGAGCTAAGACAAATGGTCCAATCTGGAAGACCTTCATCACAGCCATAACCTGCATCCGAACATACTGGAGCTGGATGGAAAGAATTCAAAATCAAAGAAATATACAATTTTTTTTGTTCCTTGTTAATCAGTCAAAACTTCACTAACAAGTTCCCAGTGGACAATGACTAAGCACAGGCTGTATGGTCAAAGAAAGACCTTAAAAAAAGCAACCTTTCAGTTTTTACATCAGGTCTTAGGGAAAGCAGAGGAAGCTCATGGCTGGGAAGCCTGGGGTATCATGAGGAGAAAAAGGAGGGCAGAGAAATTCAGAGCACAGGTGAGATTTAGAGAACACTAGAAAGTAGTGGTGCTGCCAAGAGGGAGTGGATCGGAAAACCACAGAGGTCCAGGAGGCTACTGGAGAGTCGTACACTCAAGAGAGTTCAATTCCCCTTGATCTTCTAGCTCCTACCTCACTTAGGTATTTTCTCAAACTTTAGAACTCTGTTTATCTAAGTTTATCTAAGTGCTTTGTAGTATTGTCCATGTCTCAAAAGTAAGGATAAGTCTCATATTAATTTCCTTGCTCACTCCTTTGAATGCTTGCTATGTAATAAAGTGTTTTATCCTTGTATCTGTTTTTAGGATTCTCAAAAGATATAATTAAAGATCCCATACTATTGTTATAAAGAATATATAATTTTATGCATTAATTTATTTAACCAACATCATTTGGACCAGTTCTATGCTAATGATTTTGCTAGATACTAGGTATATAGTGGTATGCAATTAAAACATTGTGCTGAACATGATCTAATACTTTAAGGGGAGAAAGAAGAGACAAAGATCATTTGACGTTATTAATCTGTGTTCTTTATAATTTCTGGAAGCAAATGAAACAAAAAACATAGCATACCCAAGTCTATAGGAAATACCCAAATATAAGGTAAATACTTGCATAAATTAAATATTTACATCAAAATAAGAGAATACCTTCAAATGAACTAATAATGTAAATCAATAAACTAGATAAGGAAGAGCAAACTAAACCCAAAATTACCAGCGGGAAAGGTAATAAAGACCAGATAGTAATAAACAAAATAGAAAAAAATAATACAAAAGACCAATGGCATAAAGTGGTTTTTCCAAGTGCTAGTTAGCTTCTTGGAGCCATGAAAAATGTCCCAGGAAAGAATTTAGGAACATGATATAGGACACACACTCACAGTTTTAGATGTTTGAATCCAATGTTTCTTGGGTCTTTTGGTGTCTGAAGTGAGGCAGACTATCACGGATCAAGGAGGGGTCAGTGATAAGATAAATCCATAAGCATACATCTTCACTGATCTACTTTTCCAATGTGTCTTCACCCTCTACCTTCTACTGCCACCTAAATAACATCACCATCTTGTCCTTAAAGTATAACAATAAAAAATCTAAAAAGGGCCGAGCAGTGGTGGTGCACGCCTTTAATCCTAGCACTTGGGAGGCAGAGGCAGGTGGATTTCTGAGTTTGAGGCCAGCCTGGTCTACAAAGTGAGCTCCAGGACAGCCATGGCTACACAGAGAAACCTTGTCTCGAAAGAAAAAAAAAACTAAAAAGGGTTTTGCTAGACCAGAAAGGAAAGACAGTGAACACAAATAAAATTAGAAACAAGAAAGCAAGCATTACTGACAGAGCACACATATGAGGAATCCTTGGAGCAGCTATGAATAGCTGTCTGCCAGTAACTAATTTCTGACTAAACATAAGCAACTAAAACTGAACCACAAGGACAACTAACATGAATTGACCAATAGCATACAAGTATTGTTGCAAAGTTGTGCAACAAATGAAAACCTATGGTCAGGATGCTTCACTACTGAACTGTACTAAACTTTGAAATAATTGAATCCTATTATCTCAAATGATTCCAGAATATTAAAAAAAGCTCTTCCAACACCACATTATAAGGTTAGCATTACCCTGATAGGAAGACTGACAAGAACACACACACACAGCTGGGCAGTGGTGGCGCACGCCTTTAATTCCAGCACTTGGGAGGCAGAGGCAGGCAGATTTCTGAGTTCGAGGCCAGCCTGGTCTACAGAGTGAGCTCCAGGACAGCCAGGGCTACACAGAGAAACCCTGTCTCTAAAAACAAACAAAAAAACAAAAACAAAAACAAAACAAAACAAAAGAACACATACACACACACACCCAGAGAGAGAGAGAGAGAGAGAGAGAGAGAGAGAGAGAGAGAGAGAGAGAAACTGCAGGCTAATATCCCTGCTAAACTTGGATGCAAAATTATCTCAACAACATACTACTGAATAGAATCCAACACAGAGTATTGTATCATGAGAATATTGCCTTTATTCAGGGGATAAAGACTTTCACAAATATAAAAATCTACAAATATCTGACAGCAAATAAAAATTACGCTCATCTCAGCACATGCATAAGAATCATTTGATAAAATTCAATCCTATAATGAAAAAAACATACACAATTATAGAAAATGTGCCTCCAGCCAATAATGCTTACATGTATCTAACCTGTGAGGCAGGCATAAGCCAGCCATGCAGATCAACAGCATAGGACAGAGAACACAAGCTCAAGATCAACACACTCACTGTCAACTAATTTTTGAGAAAGGCATTGTGAATATACAGTAAATAATATTTTCAATACATATAGTCATTAAAAAAACCTTGATTTACAGATTGATTCAGAAAAACTGAATCAAGCAAACAAACGTGAAACACCCTTGTATATGCTGAAGGCAGCATGCAGAGAAGAAACAAGGCAGCTTAATATGTGACAGTGTTCAATGAAATGCTTCATAACGTTAGGCATGGCAGATTGTTTTAGATATGACCCCAATATATCTAAATGAACAAGAAGTGACATGGGGATCCACCAAACAGAAAGGCTTATTTCAGCAATGTCAACAATTAACAGTTTGAAGAGATACTATACAGAGAGACCAACTCAGACTATGTAGGAAACCCAAACAAATGAACAGTTTGAAAACATACTATACAGAGACCAACTTAGACTGTGTAGAGAACCCAAACAAATGAACACCACCAAACCAAATATTTAATATGGGCAAATGACCAAAAGGGTATGAATAAATGTTAATTTCATTAATAAACAGGAAAATGCACATCAAAACCACAGTGACATATCACCTCACTACAATTAAAACAGCCAGACCAAAAATAAAAATGATAAATAATGATGATGATAACAATAAATGGGAGATATTGACAAAGATCCAAAAAAAAAAAAAAAAACAGAATTCAGGTACTGTTAGCTGAAATATAAACAGGAAAGCCACTGCACAAACAGTATAGATACTCCACAAAGGAACCCAAAGTGGAACGATCTTATAAGCCAGCAGTCAGTCTACTTGGTGATATTCAAAGGAACTGAGGTAGGTGTTTTGAAGAGACTTCTGCACTCACATGTTTATTGCAGTGCAGGAATGAGGCTAACCTAGATGTCCAGACTTCGAGGAATGCATGAAGAGCCTGTATTGTAGTACACAGTAAAATACAGCACAGGGTGAATGGTGTTCTAACATTTGTAGCAACATAAAAGCAACTGACAAACATCATGTTAAGTGAGATAAGTCAGGAAGAGAGAAGGACCAGAGGGACTTGTTCTCAGAAGAGGAAGCTGAGAGAGAGAGAGAGAGAGAGAGAGAGAGAGAGAGAGAGAGAGAGAGAGAGAGAGAGAGAGAGAGGTTGAGGCTAGAAAGCACAGCATTGGAGTAGTTAGGAGGAGCAATATTACATATTCTATAGTCCAGAGGATAACTAGGATGACAAACTAATTGATATCTCAAAGTAGCAAGCAGACAGAATTTTGAGTGTTCCAAACACAAGGAAAATAATATGTATGAAGTACTGGATAAGATACTCCTCAAAATCTGCTCATTTTACATTGTCTACTTATACTGAAATGCTATACTGTATCCCATAATATGCATACTTACCAGGTCAATTAAAATATATTTAAAAACAATTATATGAGGGTTGGAGAAATGGCTTAGCATTTCACTGTGGTCTTTCAAAGGACCCAGGTTAGTACCAACATGGCAGCTAAAAATCATCTGTTACTGTTCCACATGTTCTAATGCCCTCTTTTGGTCTCTGTGGGCACTGCATGCACACGATGCACAAACTTACATGCAGGTAAAACACCTCTATACTCAAAATTTTAAAAATTAGAAATAAAAAACCCCTATTTCTCTTTAATATCTATTTCTCAGGATTCCACTTTTGGGGAAAGATAAGTAGCCTTAGTAAGCTGTCACAGAGTTGCTGATATGTGTGTTGATAACAGGGAGTGGGACCTGAGGCCCTGAGGTGTCAACTCTGACCTCGTGAGATTAGAAACTGGTTAGACTCTGAAACTAAAATCGATAGGAAACTGAGACTCTTACAGGTTGCAACCAGAGCAGTTTGGCTCCTTTTATAAAGTCTTGTTTGTGTTCTAAAATGGGGAGAGAATCATTTTTTTCTCTAGAAAATGACAAAATACTGAGGCATACCAAAAACTACTAAGTGCAAATGAAAGACCCCCAAATTAAAGAACGTTTGGGGAGTCCTGAATCCAATTGACTATTCTATGACTGCTTTGACCTTGCATAGAAATAGCTCACACAATGATAAATTTTTCCGTGCCTTATTTCAGGCTCTTTAAAGTATTATTGCTTTCAAAAGCACTAAACTGCTTCAGCTAAGCCTTAGGAAAATTACCAAAAAGGGATTACAAGCTTTGATATAAAAGAGTAACATTGAATGAGGAAGCCAGGCCTAAGAAAATCTCTTGGTCTAAAGATATTAAAAACAATGTCTGCACATGCACATGCACATGCGTGTCTGCCTGTCAGCCCCACTCTACCCACAGACTCAGTTGCACGCTCTGTGTTCCAACTCTGCAAGGCATGGCCATTCATCTGAATATGGAATGCCTTTCCATATACTAGTAAAAAAAAAACACATAGTAGGGTGGTTTTTATGAATATAAAAATCCTCCGAGCCTTGGGACATAACATAACATTTATAAAGGGACATTTTGCTCCTGGTTTCTTGTAATACCTCATTGGCCTCAGAAGAGACACCAACAGTTCACAAGCTGAATAACTCTCAAGAGTCCCGTCTTTTTCTCAATCTCATTGTGACTTGAAAAGTCTTTTCCTCCTTCATCGTTGACGCTATACACTCAGTGATGCAAACAATTTCTAGTTCACTGATGCAGTTTTCCAATTCCTGCTGCTGGTACCTTCCAGGCTTTTACATCACGGAGACTGGGATCTTCACCCAATTCTCTGAATCAGAAACCTCAGGTCACTCGGAGAAGCTCTGAGAGAACCTTCATCTTCCTGAGGCTTGATTCTGACCTTCAGGGTCCTCATAGATGGCCACGATTAGGCTTTTAAAGTCCATTAGCTGGGCTGCAGCATTGCCTCCTGTTCGGGATGACTTTCACCCTGTTCTCTTCGGGGAGTGCCACTGATAGCAGGGGTGGGGTTGTCTCTTAACTGCGGTCCTGAAAGCCCATTAGAACAGTTCTTTTCGAAACTGGCCTTGATCCTGTTCTCCATAATGTTGCCGGAAGCATTTCTGAGAAACAACTCCCATCAAAATGTAAAAAAGAACAAAACACCTTAATCACATAAATTAGATTATATTAGAATATTTGAAGAATAAGGCATCCTTTAGGGGGCAAAATTTAAAACTATGCTTAGCAATATCAGTGTGAGCTATTTTTCCAGCTTAAATTATTCTATTTTATTGTTCTTAAATGTTTTTATTTATTTATTGTGTAGGAACGCACCAAGGAAGTTAGAGGACAACCTGTGAGAGTCCATTCTCTCTCCACCATGTGTGTCCTGAGGTTCTAATTCTGCTTATCATGTTTACAGGAAAATGTCCTGACCTGCTGAGCCATCTTTCCGGTCAGGTCAATGTAGGTGATTTTTGATATATATATATATTTTAAATGCAATCAAAGAATAAAATGTAACAATCTATGAAATGGCTCCCTTCCCACCATCCCTCAACTTCCCTCCTCTTGGGGTTTCCCATCCTTTTGGTGAGCTCTCTTTGACCTTCTTAGAGGTGTAAGAGCAGTGACCTCTGAATCAGGTTTCTTGACTCCTGAAGGACCATCTGTGAGCATTATTTTTGTTCTCATGGGAATACTGGCAGACTATGCAATGTGCTTAAGGGTGAATCTCAGCCATTAGGAGAACAGGGACGATCACGTTCACCTTGTGGTTTTGTTTCGCAGATATCCTAGTGGGGCGCTTACAGTGTAGATTCCTACATAGCTGCTTTTGCCACACTCAGTGGCTACAATAGTAGTTGCTTAAGTATGTTTACAGCTTTCAGTACTGAGGGCGGCACTCAATCTTATGACTAAGGTTTGTTGTCATGATATAACTTAAAATTATTTCTAAAACAGATGTTTTGTGTAAGTATAAGTTTCATAGTATACTCAGGTGACATCCCTATTGTACATATTAATTCAGAATATGTTCTATAATCAACATAGCACAGCATGCTACAGTAATCATTGGATGATGACTAAACCAGGATCTGTGCTATATGAGTGGAAAGTACAAGTTACAGGAGCCAGAACACTGTGTGAGGCACTTAAACAAGCACAATAGGTGGTAGACACATGCAGCTTAAACGCAGGTGAAGAGATTCGTATACCTAAAGGAAAGTTTAGTATTAAACAAAAAGAATGCAGAAAACTCAGACAACAAACAAACATACAGTTGTTAATCCCAGCAAAAATAAAAAGATGTATGGAAAGGAGAGTCTGAAAAAGTTAGCTGGGGGATAAGCACCAGACTGAGTCAAAGGTGTACAACCCGATTGTGTCGGAATAAAGTGTGATGAGCAGCAAACTAATCTGTCACAATAGAAATCAGATCAACAACTACCACAGAACTGGTGATGAGTATGGCAAAATAGAGAGAGGGATTCCAAAGGGACAAGAACATATTGTAAAGAATCCCAGGGATATACTCATATAAAAACTAATTAAATCACAAAAATTATAATAACATTCAACAATTCAACAGTGAAGTTTAGTTTATGTTATCAGAATTCCAAACAACTTAAAACAGGATGCAGTGCCCAGTAACTCTAATTATACTTTAGGACACATATATATGTTCTAAACACCTTTCTAGTTCATACAAGATTATACAACTAGAGAATTATTCTCCGTCCCTAAGTATGGTACGAATAACATTACTGTAAACATTTCCACTCATTTCACATTTGATCTGCTTTTACTACATGCCCAGCTTTTATCTGTCAGTGTCTTCCTGGATCTAAGGACCCAGCTACAATCCCCAAACTCTTCCTGTCTCACTTGCTGCTCTGGACTCTGTTGTGTTCTTCATAGGTACTGACTCTCTTCCTAGTATGGCCTCTACCAAGTCACCACTCAAGAGAAGGCTGATTATCCTCTGAAAGCATTCCTTCAGTCAACACCAACTCCTACCACTCTCCCCAACTCCCTACCTCCTAAGCCCTAGTTCAACATAAGGATTTTTCTTTTTCCTTCTTGGTGTATAGAATCCTATTACCTAGAATATCATTTTGTGGCATTGCAGAAAAGCAAAGAGAAGATGGATGCTCAAGATAAGGAAAAGTTTTTGTTAGAAACCCACCTCTGACAGAAAGTTTCTACTCCCTCTCTTCCCCATTACAGTGGAGATCAACTCTCTATCAGAGGAATCTGAAAGATGGACTTAAGCCCTTGCAGCCCTGACACCTATTGTGAGCAGCTGTGTTTCTGTGGCACATCTGCCACTTTTCTGAGAGTAACCTATCCTAACTGTACAAAGCATTTGTTTAATGCCTTCTTTGAAGATAGATGAGAGGTGTCATAGACACCCAATAAATATCAGAGAATCGTTTCTGAGAGAAAGGAAGGTGACTTCTCATGAATTTTTAAATTCAAATTTTATATCCCAAGACAAATCCACTAATTTTCATGACATAAAATGCTTCCCTATTGTTCTTTCCATTTTGCTGAAACCACACGAGTTACTGTGGTCACACAAGTAAATCCAAGTCCATTTCAAATCCTGACAAAGGTTGCAACTCAACCTCAGGTAAACAGGATGTGCTTTCAGAGTTCATAAGAAACCAGTTACAGATTTTCAAACTATAATATTCCATTAATTTGAAAGCATACCAATATAACCCATTTATAACAAAACAGTGCATTCTAATAACAGGGGGTCAGATTTATTAAGCATTTCCCATCAAAATCTGAACTGTATGTGCTGCCAGTTTCCATGATTGCTGCTTGGAAGCTTTTTATCAAATCATCAACACTGAAAATTATTTCCTAAACTTGCTTAATTGCAATATAAGCCAGGAAGATTCTTCTAACTGATTCTAAATGATGATGAAGCCACAGTCTTCAGAGGGCTGTCCTAGACCAGAGAGCTGAGTTCTTTTGATCCTACCAGGGCAGTGCAGCACATGTGGCAAATTATCATTAGCAGTGGACAGGAGAGGATTCGAGGCACTTGAGGGGTCTCATCAAACACTTTCCAGAAAGAAGAAACAGTGAAGTCGGAAAATAGTCATTCACTATCCCAAACTTAAATATTCTTCCTCAATATATATAAAAGAAGCAAATACTGAGTTTTTTCGATACACACACACACACACACACACACACACACACACACACCAGCTGTATAGTACATTATTTTAACCCTCCTGACCAATGTATTGCTACATAACAGGGCTTCTGTTGTCTGCCTAGGTAGTCATTTCTGTGGAGAATGAACCATCTTTGAGAGTGTGCTAGTCATAGGGCTTTGCCAGAGTTCTGAAAGTTAAAACCAACCAGAATTTCAAAACAGTCTTGCAATTTGGCTTTTACTATTTTCACTATCTTATTAGTACTAAAAAGTATTGCCTAGCATATGTACAGTAAATAGACATGCATATTCCTATGACTCGGGGCTGCTTTCTTTCAGAGGATTAGTACTGAAGAGCTGTAAGAGTGATGCATGCGTTCCTGTTGGTGTCTAACTCCGTGGTTAATTATTAAACTATATATTGTTCCCAAATGCCTGGCTCGAGTCATGTCCATAGTAATTGCTCAAGTGATAGCTCTTTAATTTCCTGGATCTCACAAAAGCACACCCATCAGGAGTGTGACCAGAGCAGCACTCTTTAAAGGCACCATTCAATTGGCCTGGCCCATGATGCACAGAATTGTGATCTACACATCTTCAGCCATCCTTAGAGTACACTCCAGCCACACAAATTGCAGCTGAGGTTGCAAAGCCCAATTTGTAGAATGACCTCTCCATGTAGTTACCTTCATTCAAGAGAGTGAGCAGATAGACACATTGATATGAACAGAAATGAAGCAATGATTTGTTATTATCACTTCTTTCTCTCCATCCCTCATGTAAAATCAGCACTTGCAACTGCTTTATAGTACCTAGGTTGGCTTAATTACTCCTAAGGAACAAACTAAAACATCTTACATTCATTTGATAGAGTAGTAATGACAAAATATCACCAAGGAAGGACTGAAACAACAGAACCTTGCCAAGTGGTTCCAGATGCTGCAACTCTGAAGACTGGATGTGGCTGGGTTAGATCTTTAAAGGGCGGCAGGAAGCTGCTGTCATGGCTGCCTCCCTTCTTGTCTAAGGCAGCTTGCCTACACACCTGCAGTTGCATCACCTTGACTCCTTCACTTCTGTTCCTCCCTATGTGAATGTTTCTGAGATCAAATTTCCCCTTCTGCTCACAGACAGAAGGTGATGAGCACCTCGTGTGGCTATGATCAGCTGAGCATCTCATGCATGGCCATGACCAGATGCCCTGGGATTTGTCATGTAACCACATTACACTGCAAGCACCACATCAGTGCACTGACCTTGACTCACTATGTGCTCAATAGGAGCATTGTATTTTCCAGGTTGTCCATAACCTTGCAAGGAGAGAGACAAGTTCAGAAGTTCTACAAAGATAAGATATTATATGCTGCTGGTTTTCTTTTATTGTTGTGATGCAAGACTGTCAGGATTTCAAATAAAGTGTTTGCTGGACACAACATTAGGTGCCTGCAATCCTAGTACCTGGAAGGTGGAAGCAGGAGGATCAGGAGTTGGAGGCTAGCCTGGACTACACATGATTTTGATTCAATACCCTCCTCCCATAAATAATTAAATTAGGTGTTCTCATGTCACATTCTTCTCCAAAAGTTAAACTAGATGAATATAATGGAAAAAATGTCATTTTTACTATGTGTTTAGGCAATAATTGATAGTGTTTATTAAGCTCACACTAAGTTGGTTAATAATTAAATAGCAGAATGTTAGTTATCTAGGATCCTTGGGGGATATGTCAATCTAGAAAGCTAAATCTATAAATGACTGATCACATTATTGCTTTTAACCTGAAAACTTGAGAGTACTAACCATATACACAATCTTTGGCTATAAAATCTTTCCTGATTAAGTTGTGTATTTTGTTACTTATGTTAGAAGCCTTTTATACCTTTTACACAAGTTAAAAATGATTTCATCATGATGACAAGCTTTTAAATTTTATTCTAGTCACTATGTAGGAAACAATGGAAGTATAGGACTATTTTTCCCAATACTGGATTACTCACTTCCTGATGATGTCTTTGTATGTGTCCATGTATTAGGAAGTTACATCTTATTATAATGGAATTGTGCAGGAAAGTTAGCTCCATAAAGGAAAAGGTTCCTTTGGCTCACAGTTGTGGGTGCTCAGGGCAGGTAATATAGCCATGACTGATTTCTGAAATGGTCTCTGTGTATGTCTTCTAGGTCTCCCTCTTTCTTTTCGTATTTGTATTTTTTATTTTAATGTGTCATATTTTTTATTTTAATGTGTCATATTTTATAATTTCATGCATTATTTTTCACTTAAAAATTTAAATATAAATACATACCTCTTTCCAAACTCCTTTTCCTACCTCCAGCTCCTCCCAGCTATCTTCTATTGAACTCTTCTCAGGACCTTCACTGTATGTTAATGGCCTCCCTTTGATTATTATCATTATGTAATGTGTGCATTTGTGGTGTGAGTGTGTATGTGTGTGTATGTGCTCATATGTGTGTGTATGTGTTCATATGTGTGTGTATGTGTTTTTATGTGGGGTGTGTGTGTGCATGTGAGCATGTGCATATGGTCCTGAGGCTGGCACTATGTATTGGAATATGTTCCCTGAGAGAGGATAATTATCCTTCTCATAGCAGTAATTCAGGTTCGATCTTGAGGACGACTGGTCTACCCTGAAATGAATCATTTTTAAAAGAGTATTCTATTGCTGTAAGAAAATATTCAGAGTGAGGGTGGTAAGCAGCTTAAGGCATGTTCTACCTCATGGTTTGAGCATGCAAAACATCATGACAAAGAAGGCCTGAGAACAGGAGCATGGCACAGCTAGTCAGTCACATTGCATCCATGGTCAGTGTGGTGTTTTGAATAGGAATGGCAACCACAGGCTCATAGATTTGAATGCTTGATCTTTAGGGAGTGGTGCTAGTTGAATAGGTTGTGTCCTTGTTGGAGTAGTTGTGTCCTTGTTGAGGAAGTGTGTCATGGGGGTGAGTTTTGGGGTTTCAGGAGCCCAAACCAGACCCAGTAAGTAGTTTTCTGGCTTCCTTTTGCCTGTGGATCTGGATGGAGAACTCTTAGTTCTTCTCCAGCACCGTGTCTGCCTGCAAGCCACTTGCTTCCCACTCTGAGAATAATGGATAAACCTCTGAACTATAAGTCACCCCTAGTTAAATATTTTCATTTAATGAGTTTCTGTTGCTGTCCAGCAACAACGTTAAAAGGGGTAGGGTACCTGGAATATGGAGTTAGAAAGAAATAGGAGGAGATAAAAAGAGATAAGAGGAGGCAGGCTAGCCATACCCATGTGGGAGGATAAAAAATTAGACACCATGAGCTGTGGTCACTCAGTCATCTTCACTTTAATGCCCATTTTTCCCAGCCAACAATTAGAAAAGGTGAGGTAAATCCCTCCCACAGGTTTGTCAGCATGCCAGTCTAATCAGCGACTTCTTTTTTTCTCTGCAGAGGTGAGACTTCTGAATGTAACTGGAACCAGGTTGGAGGTGTGGCAAATAGCAGGAGGTGGGCAGAGAGGTGTGGTTATGAGAGGCAGGCCTCAAACCAGGAGGGTTACAAGTTTCTATGGTTCAGGTGTCTCTTCACAGCAATAGAACACTAACCAAGACAGTCAGAAAGCAGAAAGGCATGGATGCTGGGACACAGCTGGTTTCTTCCTTTTCTCCTTTCTATTCAGTGTATGACTCCAGCTTATGAGATGGCGATGTTCACAGAGAAGGTGTACCTTTTTTCTCTAGATTAGTGGTTCTCTGCCTTCCTAATGCTGCAACCCTTCAATACAGTTTTTCATGCTGTGGTGACCCCTTGCCACAAAATTATTTTCATTACTACTTCATAACTGTAATTTTGAGATTGTTATGAATATTAATGTAAACATCTGATGATATGCAAGATATCTGGTATGGGACCCACTCTGTAAAAGGTTCATTAGACCCCCAAAGGTGTGACAACTCACAGGTTGAGAAACACTGCCTTAGATAAATCTTTCTGGAAATACCCAGAGGTGTATCTCCTGGGTGAATTCCCAACCCAGTCACCTTGACAGTGAAGGTTACCTGCCACCGTCACTACAGCTTGGTTAAGTTTTCACCTCGTGCTTTTGGGACTGAGGTTGAGCATGGGTCAGGGTCATAACACATTCAAACCACAGGAATCCATATTGACTCTCTTGTTTTAATCTTGTCCCGTTTCTACTATGCTGTAGAAGCTTCCCCCTCCCCATCCTGTTAGATTTCCATGCAACATAGGCAGAAATGGAATTGGTCACCATAGGCAAAACATTCCTGAATATGAAAGTCAGAGTAGTGTGACAGTTAGTGATTTCTCAGCTCACTTGGCACATTTCTCAGCATCCAGAAATTTGGGATCTCTGAATCCCAAATTCTTGATGCAAGGTAGAGCTACATTTATCTGTGGATATAGGAATAAGTATTTATAGTGCAGTTAGAAGTTACATTGGTTTAGTAGGAGAGAGATTCATTCATTCTATTACTTAATAAAAAACTGTACCTCAATATGCATAAATGTAAAAAAGTGGCACTTATATCTTGTCAGTAATGAGTAGTGGACTCAAGGCTCACTCAAAAGGAAAGAAACCACACCTGCTACTGGAATCTTGGCCAGCTACTGGGGGCTGCTGAGGTCATGAGTCTTAGAAAAGAACCTAGTGCTTCTTCCATTTAACTAAACAAACATAATTGTCAATTGCATTATAAATACTTATCCCTATATCCGCTGATAAATGCAGCCCTTCTTATTATCATCAATGTAATGTCTCTTTACAACAGACGGAGACGACAGCAGAAAACCATAACTGATCCAAATGCAGAGATCAGCAGATCAAGAAGATGCCCTGCCATTAGATAAGGAAGTTGGCTGTGAGATCATCTCACAGAAATGACAGGAAAGACTCACCTAGTGATATGGCTACCTAAACAAGAACTGAACAAACTATAATGAAATGCAGAGTCTCATAGGGCTCCACTCCTAAACAAAAACTGCAGGAACTAGGGAATACTGAGAGCTGGAGAGACAGTTCTTCCCCAGGGAGAATCCCCTAATTGCTTACCCAATATCAAGTGACATTACATAGACTGACCAGGTTGTATTAATGCATATAAATACACACACACACACACACACACACACACACACACACACACACACGCATACAGGCAAATAAATAAGTAGTTACATTACTTAAAATTAAAATAGCATTATTTTTATTAGTTTCATACCTGGTTAAAAGGCAAGGTGGAATGGTGGGGGCACAAGGGAAGGTTTGGAGGGAAGGAAGAGAAAAGGGAGATATAATTATATCTGGACACAGATATATTATATCATGAGCTAACAGCCATGTCTCTGGGTAGACCTGTGAGGATATCTGCTAAAAGGATTTCCTGAAGGGAAAAACCTTCCCAAGAAGTGGACAGCACCCTGGGGTGGCAGCACAGGTATAGAGGTCCAAGGGAACGGCAGTGAACAGCGTCCTCTGGTGGTAGCCCAGATATAGAGTCATCTCTCCAATCTCCTATGGCAGGCTTTCTGAAGAACTACATTACATTTCCATTTTGTTTACAATCTCATTGGAATAAACAAGGCCAAGCAAGCACAATTTAACCATTAGAGATCCTAATAGAATCTTTATTAGATGTTAAATGGAACCATACACGGGTGAAATTAATCCTAGAAGAGGTTGCACCCATGGGGCTGAAGAGAAATTCCAATGAGCTGACTCTCTGGGGGCACAAGAGACCACTCTAGAGAATTCTATAAATGGAAAAGTTTCTTGGAAACAGTGGAGGAGAGAGGTGTGCTCAGGGATGCGTTTGGCGGTGGGTGACCAGAGAGCTACAGCATAGCTGTGAAGTAAGGACAGGCAGAGCTCAGTCAACTCTAGTCTATGACTGCTGTACTTTGTGCCCTGCTCTCCTGAGTGGAGAAATGTCATTTCTCAAATAGCAGAGCTGATTTCATCTCGTCCTTCCTCCAACACACCTGAGGCAGGGCTGCAACTCATCTTAGTGCAAGAGGATGTTAACAGGGCAAGGCTAGAGTCATCCTTACCCTGCCTCACTGCCTCTTCCTTACCTTCCTTCTGTCTCCATACTTATGTGTACCCTTTCCAAATTCAGGGCTCCTCATCAGTGCAAGCCTAGCCTAACACTTTCCATGGTGTCTTCCTACTGAATATAAAATCAGTAAGGATAATGCTAATTTGCTTTAAATTGTTTAAGTGACACTCACCAATTTAACTCATGTGTGTTTGTGCATGTGGGTGCGGGCGTGTCATGGTGTACACTCAAAAGACAATCTAGGTAAATGAGCTCTCTCCATCTATCATGCAGGTCCCAGCACCCCAACCATCTTACCAGCCAGAATAATGCCTCTACTGCATCCTTAACACTCTTATACCATGATCAGGTAGAGTTGGTCCTTGATACTTATATGTCAAATATCTATTCAGCTAATAAACCCTATGAAATGAAAAATATTCAGCCAGAATTTATCTATAATGACATTCATGATGTTTGTTCCATATCTGTAAGTGCAGCTCCCTGTGAAAGAAACTATATCTGTTTTTCTCTGGTTCTATTGGTCTGGAGTAACACAGACATACATATCGAAGAGAAAACCCATGAGGTGAGCAGTTATGCAACCTGACACAAGATAAAAACATTATTTCACAATTCACCGTTTCTCCGATTTTACTCATCATATAGGGTTTCATTCTCTATGAAACTATTTTTTCATTCTGATGCCAACTGCCCACTACTGCAGCAAGCTCATACAGGGAGACAGTCTTCAATACAGGGAGACAGTCTTCAATTGTGTCCTCATGAAAACCTCCAAAATTCCATACAGGGAGACGCAGTCTTCAACTATGTACTCATGAAAACCTTCAAAAATCCATACAGACACACAGTCTTCAACTATGTACTCATGAAAACCTCTAAGAATTTTCTTTGAAGATACAAAATCTCGTATATGTTATTTTTAATGGTGAAAAAATCCTTGACTCCTTTGATGTCAACAAGTAGTGGCTGTTACTAAATAAAGACATATAAATAGGATTAATAAAATCCATCTTGTATACATGACTACATGTGTTTATTTCAAAGTGCAGTTTGGGTCTTCTAAATGTGAACATGGCAAAGTAAAGTAATCTTAGATAAGGCCCAAAGAGCAGATTCTCATAGGCTACTTAAAATCATAGACTTCTCCAATTGAAAATGGTTACAATATAATATATATTTAATTCTGGTCTGTAAGGTTTAAAAATAGGAATTTAACTTAGGTAAATAAAGACATTTAGTATATCACTGGTGACACTAATCAAAACATCTTTTCATAACCAAACTTACTTTCATGGCTGTTGAGCAAAAGACTGGGTCAAGCAAAAGCAACAATGACCACCTCACACAGTGCCCATAAATACAGTGTGGAAACACTAGATGCCCACTACTACAAAGAGAAATCCCACCTTCCTTTGTGTGGATATTTTTGTGTGTGGTTTGTTTTGCTTTGTTTTGTTTTGTTTTAACTTTTTGCAAGATTTCATAGGAATTGTTTGGGGACTGAGTCACTTCCTGCCAACCTGATCTGATACTCAATTAGTTTGCACAAATGCAAGGAAACAGAGAAGTGAGAGATGCAGGGATAGTGAGTGGAGAAGGGATGACAAAATTGAGCAGCTCAGCTAAGATCCCCATAAGAACAAGGAGATAGCATTTGTTCACAAATTAAAAGATGCCCCTGATGAGGATCAACACATCAGACCCAGGCAAAAAAGTAGCCATGTGCCCCTGGGTGTGTTGCTAGACAGTGTTTGGGGGAGGTGTTCATTTTTGCTTCTTTGTAAGCTCCAAGGTCCCTGGAATTTCCTGGATTTGAGATATATAACCTGCCAAGTCTCAGCATACTTTCTACATGCAACTTGTAGTCAATTCATCCAAACCACAGGATAGCTCACATGCAATCTGGAAGTACAGGGAACTTGGGACTTACACATATCAGACTTCCAGAATCAGTTATCACTCATGGATAGGTGATTAAGACTGGTATTTGTGGATGTAGCAGGACTTTATTTAAGATCTTGGCTCAAGTTCAAGAGTTCATTCTTGACCTGACCTATTGAGTTAAAATATATGGTGGTCCTAACAAGAAACTTATTTATTTATAAAAGTCTATTTATTTATAAAAGCCTTGGTGTCTATGATGATACCAATTGATTTTTTTGTCACCAAAATAGAAGGTAAACTTTCAATTTTTCTTTACTGTGGATAGGAATAAAGAATTGACTCAAGTTTTCATGGTATCTGATGGTGCCACACAAGCTACCCAATTCTAACATCTATGAACCACAACAAATACAAGCATGGCCCAATAACCCTAGAGGTACTTATGAATTGGTAACCAACAGCTTTCTTGTTGGACTTAAGGCCCACTCACAAGGAAGTTTTATCTGGTACTGGGAAACTAGCCAACTACCCAGACCTAGTGAGCTCATGGATCTTAGAGGAGAAACATCACAAAATCTGAACAATATCTAACTGCATTTGAAATGTTCATTCTCGTATCCACGGATAAATATAACTCTCACTCTTCAACGAAAGAAGACATGTCTCTATGGCAGATGGAGATCATTCTAACAGCCAATCAGAATGCAGAGAGCAAGTTACCCTGTAAGATCCAGTCTCATCTGATACAATACAACCTCTGTACCTAAGGCTCAGGGGATATCTCAGAAGATGGGGTGTAAACACCATAAGAGCCAGAAAACAGAAAGTATGCCATAAGGACTGGACCTCCTAGAAATGACATGCTAGCGACACTAATAAAGTTTCAACATCATGGCTGACTAAACAAGACTTGAACAAGGATGACACCAACAGACATGCTAACATGAAAGGGGAAATCTTCTGGGGCCTCAGCACTAACTAAGTACCAGTAGGCAGCTAAGGACTTCTGGGAGCTGGAGAAACGCCTTTCTTGGAAAAGAGGTTCTTGGTTCTGATTTTTCAGCACAAAGAGGTCAGTCATGAAATTGTAACCTCAAGAAGGAATGAACTCACAGATAAGCACTAGAGAAAGCAGCTCTTTCATGGGGGCGGGTAGGGTAAGGGGGTGAGGAGATGGAAGGGTAGGAGGAAATGACATTTGCAGTTGAGTCATGGGAGGGGATAGCAGATTTCTTAGGCTAAGTTGTTCCTGCAGATTTCTTATGCAAAGTTACTCTCCACTCCCCCAGCGGCCATTTTTTCTCCATCTAGTCAAGCCTAGTGGGAGAAAAAACAAAACAAAAAACACCCAGTATGTTCTTGAAATTTACTACTACAAAAATTTTATTTTCTTTAAATTATTTAAATATTTATTTTTAAAAAGCAAAGGTTGATCTTGGAGTGGGAACGCATGTAATCCAGCACTCTGTAGGCTGAAGTAGAAAGATCATGGAGTTCAAGGTTGCTCAGTGCCACAGTAATATCCTGACTCAGAAAAACCAAAAAAATCAAGCTAAAGTACATTTCTACGGAATGTTTGGTGTATTTAAATTATATTATTATATTTTTACTGCTATAGTTTTATTATTATAAATTTATTATATTTTTACTGTTCATTCACTTCATGTTTCAATTTCTCTAAATAATCATTAACTCCTAGAAACTAATTTTATTTTTTCTGGCTTACTGGTACTTATGAAATAAGTGTAAATGTCTATATTTTTAGATTGAGAAGGACAGTTAAAGATAACATCAAATAGTATCAAGCATATTACTATTCTATCACTTCTGAGTATTTAGGGTCCTGGACGCATTGAACTTTCATACTTCTTTATTCTCAAGAGCAATTTCCTGTCTAAAAAGAAAGCCCACACAGGAGCAGACAACTATTCCAGGCGCCCAGAGAGATTAAGATGGTAGTTGCAAAGTACATCTCAGGCTTCCCCACGGGACATTACAGAAACATATCAGGGTTCAATTATCCACTGGGTAAGCCTTCTGTGAAGAACTGAAAGGACATTGCGATGCTTTGTGTATACTTGGCCCAGGAGGTGTGGCTTTGTTGAAGTAGGTGTGTCATTGGAGTCATGGTCTTTAATCCCCTTGTCCTAGCTGCCTGGAAGCAGTCTTCTTCTAGCAACCTTCATATGAAGATGTAGAACTCGCAGCTTCTCTTGTACCACACCTGCCTGTATACTGCCATGCTCTCACCTAGATGATAATGGACTGAAACTGTAAGCCAGCCACAAGTAAATGTCCTTATAAGAGTTGCCTTGGGGGCTGGTGAGATGGCTCAGCGGGTAAGAGCACTGACTGCTCTTCCAAAGGTCCTGAGTTCGGATCCCAGCAACCACATGGTGGCTCACAACCACCCGTAATGAGATCTGACACCCTCTTCTGGTGCGTCGGATGACAGCTACAGTGCATTACGCCCAAGCGGGGCTGGAGCAAGCGGGCCGTCCTGAGTTCAATTCCCAGTAGCCGCATGAATAATGGCTCATGGCCATCTGTATAGCTACAATGTACTCACACATAAAATAAATAAATAAATCTTAAAAAAAAAAAAAAAAGAGTTGCCTTGGTCATGGTGTCTTTTCATAGCAGTAAAACCCTAAGCCAGAAGTTGGTACCAGAAGTGGAGTATCGCCGTGATAGGCCTGACCATGCTTTTGTTTGGAAGAATGTGGATTTGGGAACTGTGGATTTGGAAAGCAGTGGAATGCTTTATGTGGGGCTTAACGGGCCATCCTAGTAGGAATATGGAAGACTTTGTTGCTGTGAGTGATTTGAACTGTGCAGACCTGGCCCAACAGGTTTCAGTGGAGAAGAGTTTCAGTGTGTGGCATAGAGCCTGTTTTTGTGGTACTTTGGTGAAGAATGTGGCTGCTTTTTCTTTTTGCCATCGTCTGAATAGTCTTCCTGGTGTTAAGGTGATGAGATTTAGATTAATTGTTTTGAAGGAGGGAGTCTCGAAGCATCCTGGTATAAATTCTGTTGTGTGGTTACTAAAGTTCACTCTTATGAAGAGCATTTTAATAAAAAAGAAGAAGTTGAAAAAGGAAAAATATAAAACATATAGTTAAAATATTAAAGGGGCACCAGACAGTAAAATAAAACTGAATCCAATGTTCTAGGAGATAGCAGATTAAGGGAGTGGGACTTTGGGACAAGATGCCACCCAACTAAATTTAGGTCCAGGCATGGTTGTACATACCTTTAATCCCAGGAAATAGAGGCAATCAGATCTCTGAGTTCAAGGCCAGTTTGGTAAAGAGAAAAACTTTAATCCAGGCATGATGGATCACACCTTTAATCCTAGCATGCAGATCTGAGTTCAAGGTCAATCTACAGAGCAAGTTCCAATAAATCCAAGCTTAGGCAGTAAGGGAGCAGAAAACAAAAAGCTGGAAATAGAATAAGAGGGGCCATTTCTAGCCCCAGAAATCAGCAGAACTAGGCAGCTTCACCATGAGGCATGTGGCTGTGGCTTTAGAGTCAAGAACTGAAGGGGCTACTGGGTCTATAGATGCTGGTTAGCTGGTGCTAAGAAATTAGCAGTGATTAAGAAGATACCAGCATTTCTGAGAAGTGCTTTCTGAGAGCACAAAGAAGCTATCTTCTAAGAGATAGTCAAGGCTGTACCTTTAGCTGAAGTTGGTCTTGGTAATGTGTAAGAGTCACCCAAGAGGTACTGGTTTTGAAAGTATGAAAGGGTCATGGAGAGCAGCTAGGCTGTGAGAGGCCAAGGAGGGCCATTGGTGAATGTGTAGCCTCAGTTGTAGTTGATAACCTAGGACTGACGGGGTCAGGCAAAGAAGTTGAGGCTTGGCACCATGAAGAGAGCCTATGAGAGGCTATTGGTGAAACTTAGTTACAGCAGAAGACCACAAGGTATTGGAGATTCCAGTACCCTGGGATGATCACCAAGAACAGCAGCAACAGTGGAGTGGATTAACTTGTTTAGAGTGCTACAGAGGGCAGAGCTGGAGATATGACACCAGCCTTTTGAGGAGCCCAGAAGATCATGCATAGATCCCAGACACTGAAACAAGAAGCTGTAACATTGAAGTTGCCTTTGAGATGCCAATATGTTTGAGATGCCAGAGCTGTAGCATATCTGTTGAGGCAAGCTGCTAACAGGGAGTGGAACCAGCCCAGAAGAAAGATGTTTGGTACAGTCAACAAAGATGAAAAAAAAAAAAAGAATTGGAGATCTGAAGACTGCCTTGAAATCAGACATGGAGATGCAGAATTTGAAGTTTGCCCAGCTGGTTTCCTGTCTTGTTTGGGGGGGTTGCAATTAAGAGATTGGATGAATCTCAGAAAAGACTTTGAACTTTAGACTTTTTAACATTGTTGTGACTGCTATAGACTATGGGGACTTTTGAAGTTGAACTAAATGTATTTTATATTATGCTATGTTTAGGTATGGGCCCCATAGACTCATGTTTGAACAAGTCTATGGGGGCCAGGGAGTGGAATGTGGTTGTTTGAATATGCTTGACCCTGGGAGTGGCACTATTTGGAGGTATAGCCGTATTAGAGTAGGTATGTCATTGTGGGTATGGGCTTTAAGACCCTTGTCCTAGCTGCCTGGAAGCCAGTCTTCTCCTTGAAGCCTTCAGATGAAGATGTAAGAGCTCGAAGTTCCTCCAGCACCAGGCCTGCCTGGACACTGCCATGCTCCTACCTTGACAATACTGGACTGAGCCTGTAAGCCAGCATCAAGTAACTGTTGCTGCTCACTGCAGTAAACCCCTAGCTAAGATAGACAGTTTAGGCAAAGCTGCTCACTGCAGTAAACCCTAACTAAGATAGACAGTTTAGGCAAAGCTAGGAAAGAGGCAAAGGAGATGGCTTAGGCAGACCCATAGCATTCACATAAAATGTGGATGTGACAGCATACAGTTGTAACTCCAGCAACATGTGACAAAGACAGGTGGCTCCTCCATACTTGCCAGCTAGCCAGTCTAGTGTAACAGCAAACACCAAATTTTGTCTAGAGGTTTGGAATGCCTTATTTTGGGGAAGAAAATGGAAAAAAAAAAAAAAAAGGAGGCATGTTTGTGTACTTCTATGGAGTTCTGCCCAGGGTCTATCTAATTGCATATACTCAATGCTTACAACAATTCTGGGAGTCAGTTATAAAAAGATGAAGAAACAGCCAAGTTTATTTAAAAACATGTCCTTTCTCAGACACCTTCCACTGACCCAAACCATCCCACCAGCATCCCTGCCTCTGTTCAGGAGTTTAATTATTGGTTGTTTGTCTTATTACTTTAAGACAGGCTTATCAGTATGTAGTTGATTTGGGTGGCTTTGGCAGATCTTGTGGTGATCCTCCTGCATCTACCTCTTCACTATCAACAAATGCTGTTAGTAGGCCAAATGCCAGAAGTAGACCAAATCCAAGGGTTTTAATTTCTTCATTTGATTGGAATTGAACACCCAGCCTTGTTCACACTAAGAAAACCCTACTTCCTCTGGGCTCAAAAGCAAGCTTATATGTAAGCACGTGTAGTGACAGGTCGGGGCTCACTCTTCCCTTTATGCAGCTTGCCTGAGCTAGCTCTTCACAACAGCTGACTTCTGTCCCTTAGAACTACCCAGAGAGTTTCAGAAAAGCACAGAACCAAGAAGGGAATCTTGCAGGGATGGCCTCTTGTGCTGGAGAGTAGCTGAGCCGCCTTTGAAGCAGATGCTATGTGAAGCTTTCTGGAAATTATGCTTAGTGCCAGTCCTTCTCTGGATGACAGAACTACCACTAGGCTATAGATACTCCTTCTTGATTTTGTGTCATAAAAAGAAATGAAGAACATGCATGGTATTTACTCACTTATAAGTGACTATTAGCCATAAAGTACAGGATTACATTGCTACAATATGCAGACCCAAAGAAGCTAAATAACAAGGAAAGCTCAAGGAAGCATGCTTGAATTTCATTCAGAGAGAGAAATAAAATAGTTGTTAGAGGTGGATGGATGGAGAGAAGTGGGTGGGACAGGAAATGGGGAGGGAAACAGGGGGAGGGGGACATCAGATATAGGGAGAGGTGGGGAGAGAAGAACAGGCCAAAGGGGTGAACAGATATCAGTGGTGGGTTGGGGTATGGAAGTGGAGGTGTTGAGAGGAAGGATGCTTGGATTTGCCAGAGACCTGGGATAGGGGAGGCTCCAGGGAGTCTTTAGCAATGGGGAATATGGAGCCTAAAATTGGCCACCTCTTGCAGCCAGGCAGGACTCCTAGTAGAGGGATAAGGATAGCAACCCACCCACAAAACCTTTGATCCAAAATTTGTCTTGCCTACAAGAAGGTCAGGGACAAAGATGGAGCAAAGACTAAGAGGATGGCCAACCAATGACTGGCCCAACTTGAGACCCATCCCATGGACAACCACCAATCCCTGATAATATTAACAATACTCTGCTAGGCTCCTTCCTGCGAGCCTAGCATAACTGTGCTCTGAGAGGCTCCACTTAGCAACAGATGGAAACAGCTACAGAGGCTCACACCCAAACATTGGAGAGTGCTGAGGAAGTCTTGTGGAACAGTTGTGGAAGGTTGAAGGACCTGAAGAGGATAGGAACTCCACAAGAAGATCTACAGAGACAACTAAGCTTGGGGTCTCCCAGAGACTGAATCACCAACCAACGAAGTGACATGGGCTGCACCTAGTTTCCCCCAACCTCCGACCCCTGTGTGCACATGTGTAGCATATGTTAGCTCAGTCTTCATGTGGGTACCCCAACAACTGGAGTGGGGATTGTACCTAACTCTGTTGCCTGTCTATGGACATCGTTATTCTAGCTGGGCTGCCTTGTCTGGGCTCAGTGGGAGAGTGTGCCTAGTCCTGCTGGGACTTTTTGTGCCAAAATTGTTTGGTACAAGGGTGGGTGGCTTCTCAGAGGTGATATATGGGGAGGGGGAAGAGGAGGTGCTCTTTGAGAGAGTTACTGAGACAATAGGGGCTGAGACTGGGGTGTAAAGTAAGTAAATAAATTAATAGAAGACAAAAAGAGAAATCTGTTTTCATGCTGCAACCTGACCAGCCAGCTCATTTTAACTGCAGCACTCCTGCCACCTGCTGGCCTTTTTTTAAAAAAAATAACAGCTTTTCAGCACAGATTTTTGGTTGGTCTATTTGTGGCTTTGTCTTCTTACCCCTCCCCCTCTCCCTTCCCTCCTCCCCCTCCCCACACACACATCCTACTACCCATGGTCTTTAATAAACCACTCTTATAAACCATATGGAAAAATTATAGTATGTATTTCCACCATATGGATTGCAAAGTAATTAAAATATAAAGGAATCAATTACATTAGCTGTTTGGAACACACACATACACACACACACACACACACACACACACACACACACACACACACACACACACCATGGCATCCCTACAGGAACTTGGGTTCATCCAAGAGAAGTAAAAGGCTTGGTGAGGCCACTAGGGATGTTTCTTGGGCATAAAGAACACAGACTGTGGGTTATATAGACTTGCCATGCAGGTGGGTCCCTCAAGCAGCCATTGGCAAAGTGAAGAGGCGAATACAGAGAAAGCCTTTCTTGCTCTCTTCTCTGTGTTAGGGAAGACCCATGCCTCTAAGGCTGGATAATGCTGGAAATGCTGATCACTGCTCTCTGTGTGACTGACACTGAGCAGTGAAGGACCAGGTTAGCTGCCCCAGTTACATCCACAATGACGTCAATGGAGAAACTGAGGAAACTGTTGGAATTTAAGTATGATCATCCAGACTCCTGGGTTTACAGAGGCTGACTGACTGTGGCATGGCAAAGCCCAGGTATGCCTATAGAGAAGGGAAGTGGTCAGCCTAAGGCTTAACGAGAGCATCACTATGCAGGGCCCATGCGTGAGGGGCAGATTCCTTGATCATTCTCTAGGGCAGCTGTTCTCAACCTTTCTAATGCTGCAACCCTTTAATACAGTTCTTCATTTTGTAGTGACTCCCAACAGTAAAACTATTTCATGACTACTTTATAACTGTAATTTTGCTACTGTTATGAATAGTAGTGTAAACACTTGATATTGTGCCCACAGAGGGGTTGCAACCCACAGGTTGAAAACCACTTCCTTAGATAGCCAGTTCTATAGCAGTAGGGTGCATCAGAATCATTAAACACAGTCTCCATTCGATAGTTCCTAGTTCTTCTTAAAGCTCTGAGAATCAGCACTCTTAGCTAGTCCCTGAGCATAGCTAGAGTCCTGGCCTAGGGAACAGCTCTTGAGGACCACAGCTCTCTGTGAGCAGGAATCAGAAGCAGCCCTGGAATCATTTACTCCATTGGCCAATTTCTCAGCACAAGTAAATCTGAATTTAAAAGGTACTTTTTCTATCCTGGGCAGTGAGCTGATTAGGGCCAAGCAATAGATTCATAAATCAATTGAAAACAAAAGCAAAAACCTGGACCTCTGAAAGACATCACTGATTTTTTTTCCAACTGAGTAGGCTAATTTTCATTCCATCCATTTTGTGTAAATGAAATGAAGGGATGCTTCAGATCTTTGTGTTGTTCTGTTTAAGAAAATTTAAGAAATGCTTGGTCACTGGCTATTCATTGGCCACAGTTCAGTAAACCATATTCTGTATAAGTTATTCAGATGGCCATACATTCATTTTCTCATTGGTAAATAATCTTCATCTTAGCTCCTGCCATCTTAGGATAAGCACTATATAGTGCTTATTGATTTTATAATGGGAAAAAACATCTGCCTTGGGTGTTAGTGTTCATATAAGAAGTAGGGCTTGTTGAGGCTAGATGAAGACTGCTCTCCTCACAAACAACCGAAAGTCACATGACGTACACTCTATTCCATGATGCACACATGGGCCTTTGTGTATACATTAATTCATAGCACTTGGAGTCAGCAATCTTTGACTTGCATCACCGTCCCAGTTTGTATGGCCTTGACCAAGTCATTCAGCTTCCACACGTGATCTTCCCTTCTGTCATGTGGACAAGTTAGTTACTTCTAGAAGGCAAGAGTGAAATCGTTAGGAAAGAAGGTTCTGAGTGAAAGTGTGTTGATTGACAGGAGCTGGCCAGTTCAAAGCCTAAGGCCTCAGACCCATGGGAAATTGGCAAAGCCTTTCCTGTGTGTCAGATTTAAAAAGGTGAAGTGTTCCTCTGGCCCATGCATAAGAGCTTAGAAAAGATTGACCAGGGCATCCAACAGCTAGCAAGTGTACCTACCTCATCCTAGATGTTTAAAATTGAGATTGTGTTCCCTCTGATGCCTCCTTGCAATGCTAGATGACCCCTTGCTCCTGTGCTGTACATGATAAACCTGAGCTTCTGGGCCATTTTAGTACTTGCTGCCACTCTGAGTGTGCACATTGTATCTGATCCCAGCTTTTCTGCATATGTGTCTGTATTTCTGATCTCTCTCCTCACTTCCCAGTCTCCCCAGTCAGGTTCAGACTGAGGTTGCATAGGGTTTCAGGAAAACTAAACACTTCAATGCGTGTGAAGTTTTTAGGCAGTTGCATACAGGAAATAACTGATATTATTTCAATCCAAATTGCTGATATTTCTGTGTTTCAAACAGTCTGCTAGATGGTGATTTCATCTATCTATTATATCAATGTATCTTTAAAATAATCTCTGTTGCAGGATATTTGATCATATTGTGAACCCTGAAATTGTGAACTGGAAAAACCTGTTTCTTGTTGTGGTGGGGCTCAGTCCTAGCACACACCTTTTATTCAAAAGCTTTCTGTTTATTGTAAACAAGTAGTTGTATGTGACTCAGCCCTGGAACACACCTCTAACCCAGGAGCTTTCTGTAAATAAGAACTAAATAAAGTCAAGGTAGATCAGGAGGTGGAGCAACATCCAGCTGCAGGGAGCAAACATACAAAAATATAGGAAAGAGAAGGAGGGTTTCTGAGTTGAAAGGTAGTGTGGAGAAGGAAAAGGGATTCTTTCTTCTGAGACATAGGTGGAGTAGAAAGTCAGCTGGGTGCATTCTCTGCCTCTGTGCACTAACAGGCTTTCACCACAAAGTATGGCTCCTGCATCTCCATTTGGTATATTGAACATTTGGGATTTTGTTGTAAAAACAAGTCTCTACTACATAACATTACACAGACTAAGTGAAATGTCTGAAATGTAAACGTGCCTAATTGTAAGAGATATCACCATAAGTGCAGCCCTGATGGAGAGCTGAAGCGTGATTCATATATATATATATGTTCTTAAGTGTAACATGATCTGGCTATGTAATGGTACTTTATGTGTTTTTTCCATTGCTTGGCTCTGGATAGCTAAGTTGTGTGCTCTTTCCTGAAGAAGGTCACTTCTCTTGCTCCCAGCTTTCCTTGGTTGTCTGCAGTTCCTTGTGTAGGGCAGAGACCTCATGGTCCTTTTCTCCCCAGATTAGCATGCTCATTGGTATCATCCTTGTGTGCCTCACATTCGGGCAGTGATGTGAGGCTTTATGGGTGTAGCTTCTAATGTTGCTAGGAAACAAAATCACAGCAAACTTCCCGATCATTTTCAATCTTAGAATCTTTCCACAGAAATCCGTATATGTATGCAATACCAATTAGAAAGGAGGCTGTAAATTTGAAGGAGGGGTGGGTCTATACATGGGGGAGTTTGGAGGGAGGAAGAAGAAGGGAGAAATGTTAAAGTCATATCATGCTTTCAAGAATGAAATTTTAAAAATATTAAATTTGTAAAATAAACTACTTTTAGCAACTCAAATAAAAGAAAAAGAAGGAAAAAAGTATTGAGAACTTTCATTTAGCTGCTACTGTGGCTCCTTGTCTCAGTCCTATGCCTAAGCACACTGTTGAAAGTCCCACCCTAGAAACATCTAGAGACAGCCTTTGTACCAGACACAATACAAAACTATTAGTCGTAGAAATCGCCATTGTTATGATGCGTGTTTAAGATTGCTGGATGTCTTTGTTTCAGTCCATTCAGCACACTGACAAAAAAATACTATAAAAAAATGGAATATATCCATAAGAGCACACTTAACTCCAGAGGCTCATAGGTCAGCACAGTCACTGTGTTGGCACCCTTCCTGTGTGGGAAGGCTCGCTCTTTGGCTTTTACTAGCAACTTCTGACCATGGCCTCACAAGGTGGAAGGGCTTCTTAGTCCTCAGGGGTCTCAAATAGAGGCACTCCGCCCATGCCTGAGTCATTATGATCTGAATATCATATTCCTGATGTCACTTTGGGAACTGTGCTGCAATGCATGAGTCTGGGAAGGACACAATATTCAGACTTAGAGAGGTTTATATACTATGTCAAAGGATCAGTGGGAAAAAATGAGACTCAGAACCCTTTGTATTTCTCTCAGCCTAGAGGAAGCAGCTAGTTGCATAAAAGTGTGGGTTATATTCACCTCTGAGGCTTCCCCCAATGTCACAGCACCATAGTAACTAATTTTCATTAGATCAGGAGAAACTCTGAACCACAAGGCACTGCTCTAAGGGGCCACCAGCATTGTTGGACTCTCCCCAAACAACTAAAGAAACTTTAAAGATGTAAAAAGGTTGGACTTTCAGAAAAAAGATAAGTACAATGTGTATAGATGTTACATGTAAACAATTTGTTTCAGTTATTCATAGCAAACTCTTTGTTGGATACAGACCAGAAGATATGTGATTTGCTTCTTGGACTAACCATGTTGTGATTACATACCAGACAAGACAAAGAGGAGAGCTCTAATTTTACTTACGTTGAGAGTCACTCTGGTGACAACAGGATACTGCAATATGGAAAGAGAAAAGGGGTAAAGATCAGGGGAAGAAGGAGAAGGAAGAAGCAGGACCTGTTTCCAGTGACCAAGTTCATCCTCCTAGGCTGCACCAAAAGATCCCCAGCTGAGGACCTGGGGTGCACTTGAACTTGTGGGGGGGGGGCACTACTCATTTAAGTCAGGACAGTAGTCAACACATTTTTCTTCTCATTATGGCCACTCATTTTTAACTACTTGTTATAGCAAATTGTTGAATTATCTGTTGTTAAGTACTTGAGACATGTTGCTATGGAAACAGATGATGCCCACTGTGGCCTAAGTCATTCATGAACCTGCTGGTTCTTTACAGGGGAGATACCTGTGTGTGCTTAGACCTGCCTAGTGTAACACTGACTGCTATAAAAGTTATCCACAAGCTCTTGGCTCATTAGCTTTGACTCAAAATAGTCAGTCATACAGAGCTGCTAGCATGCTAGTCCTTACCCTTTGAATTAAAGAGGTAATAATCTTCCTAGGTTACCTGGTTTTTGACAAGAGAGACAAGCTTCAAAACAAGAATGAGAAGCTTATAGAAAATATGGTTTACCATGAACCAAAACAAACAAACAACCGCCCCCAAAAACCAGAAAACAAACTCAACATCCACTTATGCTCAGTGATTCTCATGTGCAATATCATCAAAAGAATGGAGGCAAGAAAAAAAAAGGAAGCAAAAATCTTTAAACTGGAACTGATTTCTAAATCCCAGCAGATGGTTAAGCCAGGGTAAGTAATGACTCAGGAGTCTAACTAGAGAAACCAGCAGACAGCATGTCACCGTCCCCCAAGTCTGTTTGCCTGTGTGAAAGTCTAAGAATTGTCCCTCATGAAAAAATGGCTCATTACAGAAGAAAATGGGAAATCACTCTAGATCCATCTTCATCCTACAGAGGAATATAGCCCACAAAACTAAGGCCCATCAACAAGACAGTTTACACTGTTGTTTCCAGATTATAAGTTGACCGCTTGTGTATGTAACTCATGTCCATCATACTTGGAACTGCTTCTCCATCAATCTCTATCTCAGCCCCAAAGCGACCAATGGAATGTGGGATTGCAATGGGCGGTGCTTTGCTTTTGGTGCTGTGGGCCTGTTTCCTTCTGAGTTCCCTACTACTCGTGGTGACTCACAGGTGCTCCAGGCACCCTGAGGGCACCTAGAGCTCAGCCCTCTTTGTATTCTTGCTTTCCTCCACACAATCCTCATGAGTTTTATATCAAAAAGTACAATTATGTCAAGCCTGTGTGTCTTCATCCATAAAGTCAGTCAACATTCTAGCTAGAATACACACTCCGTTTTTTGTATGTGAAAGATTCCTGTGTCACAGTGTTTTCAACAATGTTTCACTTAAGTATACTGATGAATCAAATGGTTATCCTCATAATGTTTAGTAAAATATTAACATAGTGTTAAAATTCTGTTTCAAAAACTCCAGTTTAGGGCTACAAAACCCTCCAGTTTAGGGCTCTAGCTGAGCAGTAAAATCACTTGCTGACAAGCATAAGAATCAGAGTTTGGACTCCCAGTTTCCATGTAAAGATGTACAGATGGTGTGTCTCACCTTTCCTAGTGCTCAAGAGTCTGAGACAGGGAATTCCTGCAGCAAGCTGGCTAGCCAACCTAGCTGTTATCTCTGAGATCCAGGCTCAGCAGAGAAACCCTGCTGTAGTCAATGAGATGGACAGTGATGGAGAAAACCTCTTGTCCTCAACCTTTGGCCTCCACATACATGTGTTTACATTCATGAACACATGCATGCATGTCAGAACACATGCACACATACACACACACACACACACACACACACACAAGAAAACAAAAAATAGAACTCTAATTAAGATTTTAACCTACTTGATTTAAAGCTAAGATCTCATATTTGTTTTTCCAATGATGAATCTTGAAAACCTTACACCACATCCCAGTAACACATCAAGGCAGGAGGCTACAGATATATAGAGAGGGTGGACAGCTTTGGAAACAGAGCTACACCCTTTGAAGTATCAGTTCCTAAAGATGAGTAAGACAATAGGGGCATGGCCTGGACATTAATCTAATTAAACAAATATACGTTATTTACATAAAACTGACCATGTGGCAGGTTTACTTTGCATACATAAGATAACAGATGCAGCAAGCTCATAACCCACAAGGAAAGTGTGTGTTGTTTGTATACATTGTCTACTATACTTACAAAAGAAGATGCACATATGGATGTGCGTGCTTCGCACAGTGGCCTTTAATCTGAATGGGGTCTTGTTTTCCTATAATGTAATAACTTTATCAGTCTGGAGTGTGACTACCATTGACTTAAGATAAAAAAAAGATAAAAACCAAGTCAGTTGTCACTCTGATGGTGGCAGAACAAGTGGCTTTAACTCAGGTCAGTTTTGTTACTGAGACACTCAACTTACGAAAAAGGAAATGTATTTTGGTTCACAGTTTTGGGTACTGTGGTCTACAGTTACTTAATTCCATTGCTTTGGGGCCTGTGTAAGATGCCACATCATGACTAGAGGGCATAGAAGAGGAAAATAATTCACATTCGGGCCAGACAGAATAAGAGCTGCAGTGGGCCCACGTTCCCCATCAAGCCCATTCCCCAGGAACCTGGAGACTTTTCACTGGGCCTCCCTCACCTCTTAAAAGTTTTATCACCACCCCAACATCCTTTCCTGGGGACCAAGTTACCAACACATGAGCCTTTGGGGGACACTCCAGATACAAATATTAGCCGTCCATTCATACTTATTGGCATCATGTTGTGGAGAACGTTCCTTTCTTTGTATCTTCCCACATTCGCTATATATACATTAATTATATTAACATATATAACAATATATATAAAACAATATGTAACTATACACACACATATATAACAATATATATAAAACAATATATAACTACATAAATATATATGTAGCTATATATATAAACAGTAATCAAAACTGTTTACTCTCCCACATCTGCTTTCCTTTGCTTGTGTGCCTGACTGGACACGATCTGTAAGATGGCCATACACATGGTTGGAAAAGTCTTGCTGGGTGTTTGCGGCAGACATCTCCAAAGGATAAAGTGTCCTCATAGAATGGACTCCCGCAGAGCCACTCCTGAGTAAAGGTAGAAAGACTCTTTAATACTTTTAGCACCTAATCTTGGGAGCCACCCCCACTGCTTCCAATGCCCTGGGTTAGTAACTTAAGAGTCGTGACTAGTAAGAAGCAAGGGACTGTGTGGATGGCGTAACATGATGATTGTAGATGGCACCCTTCTTTATACTGAGATGCACTCTCCTTCATAGCTCCTCAGAGCATCTCTCTCAGCTGACTTCTACATCCTTTTGATGTGTTGCCAGCACCCTTTACAAACTTTCTTTGAGAGAAGAAAGTCCAGACTCATCTTATACATAATACTGTATTTTCACATGTACATCTCACAGAAAACTGCAATGCATTATACCTGGAAGAAAATTACTTTAACATAGACTCTACACAAGACACAGTGCAATGTGAATGTGTGCATGTTCCTTTCTGTGAAAATAAATAGAGAGTGTTTCTTTTAGTTAACATACACTGTTAGTTTAAACACATTAGGTAGTAAACATGTGTTTTTTAGAAGAAAAACAAGAATGTTTCTCACAAAACAAGTCTTGTTCAAAAGGCTTTGTGCAATTGACTTACTTCATGCCGGGCACTGTATGACATTATGTTCATGTATATTCTCATACTCATTTCACACAATGGTGAAGAAAAGTACTTTAACAGAGATGGTACCCCAAACAGTGCAACTTGAATGCGTGGATGCTCCTCTCTGTGAAAATAACCAGAAAACTGTTTCGTTCAGTTTTTACATGTACTGTTAGTAAAACACATTAGGTGGTAAAGGTGTGGTTTTTTCAGAAAACAAGAATGTTTCTCGACCAGGCGGTGGTGGTGCACACCTTTAATCCCAGCACTTGGAAGGCAGAAGTAGGTGGATTTCTGAGTTCGAGGCCAGCCTGGTCTACAGAGTGAGTTC